>NW_010292950.1:0-747 GCF_000700745.2 Antrostomus carolinensis | reverse complement strand
AAAAATCCCTTTAATGATCCCAAAAATCTCCCTAAATTTCCACCTCTGTAAATAAATCCCTCGTTCAATCCAAGCCCATTCCAACCCCAAACCTTCTTCGATTTGTCCTGAGAAAGCAAAAAATACCATTTTTCCCCCAAAAAAAACCCCTCAGGAGCACCTAAGGTGATGTAGGAAATATTTCTTCTCCGCGGTCAGAGCTTCAGCAGAAATTCCCCCCTCCCCTTTGCATGGTTTTTTTAATCATTCCCCCTAAAAAATAAATAATAATCAAAAATTAAGAGCTGGACAACAGCTCGGCGTTGGGTTGACGTTCTCCTCGCGCCGGCCAACCCTCGAGGTGGCTTTTCCCAACCTTTCCATGGTCTCCATCCTCAACCAGTCCCAAAAAATCCCCTTTAATGATCCCCAAAAATCTCTTTAATGATCCCAAAAATCCCCTTAATGATCCCAAAAATCCCTTTAATGATTCCAAAAATCTCCTTAACGATCCCAAAAATCTCCCTTAATGATCCCAAAAATCCCTTTCATGATCCCAAAATCCCTTTAACGATCCCCAAAAATCTCCTTAACGATCCCCCCAAAAATTCCCCATAACCAACCCCAAACTGGGGGGCCGGGAGGGGGAGGGGGGGCTGCATGTTCTGCACCCTTAACCCAAAATTCACCCCAAATTTGAACCCTTTCCCCATGAACCATCGGTGCTGTGAGCGAGGTGACCCCCCCCACACCACTCAGGTGTGTCCC
>NW_010292949.1:396-1135 GCF_000700745.2 Antrostomus carolinensis | reverse complement strand
CATTCAACATTTTCAGCTTGTGCATCGGAAACGTATGAGTTTGTGGAAAGCTTGTTTGAAGTCTTCGTTAGACATAGTATAGATGACGGGGTTGATGAGGGAGTTGAGATATCCAAGCCACGTGAAAAAGTCAAAGATGGCCATGTGGAACCAGCAAGCGTCCTTGCAAATAGGCAACACCAGGCTGATGATGAAAAAGGGCAGCCAACAGACGATGAAGGCTCCTAAAATAATCCCTAAAGTCTTTGTAGCTTTCCGCTCTCTGGCGGCCGTGGGCTTCTTTTTTTCCAGCAGGGCATCCGAGACCTTCACCTTCACCTGGTTCATGTACACGGGAGAGCCCGTTTCGCTGGATCCCTCGGGGGCTTTGGAGTTTATGGACGTGACAGAGGAGGATGACCCCGGGGAGTCTGTGATTAACTGAGCCCGCGTTAGTCTTTTACCTGCTTTCTTTGGCGTCTGCTTCAAAATCCGCGATCTGGCTTCCACGTAGATCCTCCCGTAGAGGGCTATCAGCAGCAGAGTGGGGAAGTAGAAGGCTCCCACCGTGGAGTACACGGTGTAGAGGACGTGGTCCGTGTTCACCACACAGTGGGAGACTTCCTCGGCCTTCGCCTGCCTCCAAAACAAAGGGGGCATGGAGATGCAGATGGAGAAGACCCACACCAGAGCGATCATTCCCGCTGCCCGCCTGGGAGTCCGTTTCGTAGAGTACTCGACGGCGTCGGTGATCGCCCAG
>NW_010292949.1:0-271 GCF_000700745.2 Antrostomus carolinensis | reverse complement strand
CAGTGTACATGGGGCTGATGGGCATGACGAGGATGGAGACGAGGAGGTCGGTGACAGCCAGCGAGGCGATGAGATAGTTGGCCGGCGTGTGGAGTTTCCTCGTCTGGTAGACCGTGGCGATGACAAAGGCGTTGGAGAGCACCGTGGCCAGGGTGACGAGCGCCAGGAGGACGGCGAGCACGATCTTCCCGGAGAGGGGGGTGGCATCTTGGTAGATCCCTTCCTGGACGCTGCAGTTTCGGCCGTGGTAAGAGTCGTTGGCGGGGAGCAG
>NW_010292948.1:1723-2009 GCF_000700745.2 Antrostomus carolinensis | reverse complement strand
CCTCACACCCTTCAGCACCCATCAGCTGCTCCTCTGGCCCAGCTGCCCGGTGGTGCCATTGCTGGGTGCCATGTCCAGGGCACTTTCTGCCTTGGAGAGGTGAGCAGGTGCCGAGGCTGGGGCAGGAGGGAGCATCATGAGACCCCACCTGCAGTGCTCAACATGAGCCGGCAACGTTTGCTCCCAGCACAGAGGCCAGTAACCGTGTCCTGGGCTGCACCCAGAGCAGCGTGGGCAGCAGGTGGAGGGAGGGGATTCTGCCCCTCTGCTCCGCTCTCCTGACACC
>NW_010292948.1:0-1332 GCF_000700745.2 Antrostomus carolinensis | reverse complement strand
CTCGGCCAGGTTGGATGAGGCTTTGAGCAACCTGGTCTAGTGGAAGGTGTCCCTGCTGATGGCAGGGGGGTTGGGACTGGATGAGCTTTAAGGTTCCTTCCAGCCCAGACAAGTCTGGGATTCTGTGATCTTCTGGGGGAGGCTGAGCAGGTGGGAAGCAGGAGCACAGGGTCAGCTCTTGCTGTGGAGGGTCATTGCTGGGGCTGCTCACCAGCTCAGGAAATGGCTTTGGGAAGGGGATGAGGAGTCAAATAGCCGAAGGAGAGAGAAGCCAGCTGTGGGGCATCTCCGAAGGGCAGTGGGAGATGGAATCAGCAGGGAAATGGCTGGTGAGTTCAACGCAGGTCCGTGTAGCATGGGGGGTGTGTGGAAAGTAACAGCCTGGGGCTCGATGGCATCCGGGCTTCTCAAAATCGCAGGTTTAGGGCGGGAGCTGACAGCGGGTGAGGTCATGGGGTGATGCTTCAGCTCAGCGCTCAACCACGCTCCCAAAATAAACCAAACGTGGCCAAACCAGTCAGGACCTTGTTCTCCTGTGGAAACCCCGGGGCCACCCCTGCCTTGAATCCCACCTGTAGGGCTGATCCTGCTGCTTGGACAGGGATGGTGGGATGGCGGAGGAGGAGGAGACCTGACCCGGCATGTCAGCCAGGCAAGAGGCAGCAGATTGTGGAGCCACAGGTAGGAAGGGGCCCGGGGAAGGCTCTTGTCCCCTCCTGTCACATCCCAGATTCCTGCCCGTAAAGTTTTCCTGTGGCAGGAGAGGGAAACGTGACGCAGCTTTGGCAGTTCTCTTGGTGTGCACAACACACGAGGTCCGTGGGGAAACAGGGACTTTTATTTCACAATGAGGCTGGTCAGTAAGTAGCTCGGTAGCAGAAATGCTTAATCTTTGCCATGCGTCTGAGGTGTAAACCTGGCACTACTTACTGGGAAAAAAAGTAAAAGAGTGAAAGAGAGAGAAAGAGAAGATGACAGAGATCACTGCTCTGGGCTCCAGCGTTGGTCCCACCAACGGCGAAGTTCTCTGGTCTGTAGGAGCACTTGGCTGGACATTTTCTTTTCTTTCTTTTTTTTCTCCCGCTTTCTGGCACTTCCATTCCCCTTTTATGTTCCCTGTTCTTGTGAGTGTTTGAGACAGGGAAGGCTCAGGGATTGTACTTCCAGTTGGTCTCCTCCACCTCCCCAGGGAGCAGGTCAGAGCGAGATGCCTAGCGCAGCCTGGACACCCCCAGGAGGAAGCCCAGGTCCTCAGGAGGTGATGGGTTGGACAGAGAGTGGACTTTGGGGGGTGGGGGTTGGTCCCAACAGTGCCCCGTGCCACCCTCCCCC
>NW_010292947.1:0-503 GCF_000700745.2 Antrostomus carolinensis | reverse complement strand
TAGTGGGAAAGCGTTTTGCTAAGATGTAGACGACAAGAGAGGCTAAAGAGTGGATGTTAGCAAATGACACCCATCTTCAAAAAAGGCAATTAAGAGGACTCGCGATAGTACAAACCAGCCATCCTCTTTTTTATCCCCAGGAAGTTGATGGAGCAGCTCTTCCTGGAAATCCTTGCCAGGCACATGAAAGATGACCAAATAATGTAGTTAGCATGATTTTTCAGGGGAATTTCATGCTGAACATCACTTTAAACTCCTCTGATGAATCAACTTGACTGGTAGATGAAGGGAATATTATCTGCCTGGGCTTCAGGGAGGTTTTTGACATACCTCTACATGGCATCACACATACATATGGAAGCAATAGTGCAAAGGGGAGGGAATCAGTGTCTTTTCAGTGATGCTGAGGGAAAAGACAAGAGGCAGTGGGCACGCACTGAAATACAGGAGATTGCCTTTGAACATCAGTAAATGTTTCTTTACTGTCAGGGTGACTGAACCAC
>NW_010292946.1:0-2434 GCF_000700745.2 Antrostomus carolinensis | reverse complement strand
GCCCGCTGCGCAGCTTTGCCAGGCAAGGTCCCCCATGGGCAGTTACAAGGGAAGTTGTTGTATTTGCTGCAAACCCCATTCGCACCGGGCCAGGAGGGAATCGAGGCAACAGAAAACCTTGATGTAATGATGAGAGTTTTGCCAGGTTGTCAGAAAAACCTCAACAGCCAAATCCAAAGTGTCCCCAAAGGGCCAAACCCAGCTGGGGCAGAGAGCTGGGTCTGTGCGTGTGGCTGCACCGAGGAGGTCACTGGTGAGAAACTGAACATCAAAGAACAAGAACCAAACTGACCCGGAATTCTCCACAGCAGAGCAGCTGCGTGGCCCTGGGAAGACACCAAGATGATGCTCGAGCTGCTGCTGGGGGACAGGAAGCTCCAGAGGGCAGGGAAAGGGTTGGTTTTGCCTATTTAATACCAGCGTGAGAGGGAAAAAACTGTAAACCCAAGATTAACAATTTCAATAACAAACCAAGCGAAGTTAAGGGTATTTGAAAAATGTTTTTACAACCTTTGGTTAACCTGCAGTAACAGCTGTTTGAGTGCGTATAAATAAGACTATTCTGTGGAGAAGACAGGAAAAATTGGTTTTATTTTAAAGGACACTGTTTGGCTCCCGCGGTGCTGTGGCATCTGAGGAAATATTGTGTAGCGGCGACTGCGCGTCATGTTTAATACTCAGAAATGCAGCCATGGAGAGCAATACATTTGCTGCCTCCTGACAGCTGGAAAGCTGGGCTGTATTTTAAAAGCAGCTTCTCTCTTGGAAGGAATATTTTGAGGGGGATGCAGATGAAAAAATACCTTCAAAATAGCCAGGATGCTTTCTGGCTGTGAGCCCCCTGGCCAGGGATGCAGGGGTGATGGTTTGGGGGTGCTCGAGGGGCTCGGCGGGGGTTGCCTGGCTCTGCCATGCTGCCTGCAACCGTGTCCCAGCACATCTTTTCCACACCCCAGCCTGGGACCGAGGTGCCCCAGCTCTGGGTGCTGCCACCCACCCTCCCAGTACTGCAGGGATTGGGGCTGCCACCCGCCATGGCCCCAGGAAATAGATCTCCCGGAATAACAGCCATAAAAAACAAATAATCCCCAATGCCACTTTTGTTGGAAAAAATCACAGCCTGGCTTAGGAGCAGAGCCATTCTTTTCTCCACCTGAAAATAAAAGTGTCACACTGCTCGCCACTTCCAGCCCTGCAGAAAGGACTCAGGAGTCCACTAAAGAGTGAGACTTTAAGCCTCGCCGTTAAGAATTACAAGAGATCAGCTGGGCAGCATGGAAATACAAGAAATACTACAATGCCAGTGCTAAAACCTAATGAGAAATGGAACAAGCTGAGACAGAAGCTTAACAAGAAATACTGGACAAGTCCCCCAAGAAAAACTACGGGCAGCAGTGGAGAGGAGCTGCCAGCCGGCTCTGCAGCCGTATTGATCAGGGTCGGAGAAATAAGAGGAGGCCTTTGGAAAGTAGATAAACAGGGAGATATACTGCAGGAGAGGTCCAGAACTGATGAAAACAGGAGAAAATGCAGCTTAAATCAAAGGGCAAATACACAGAAAGAGAAAAGGTAATAGGATTTGTGTTTATGGCTGAAGAGGAGAGTTGTGGGGAGGTGATCAGACACAGCGGTAATTGAAAAGAAATGGAAAATGGAGCTCAGTATAAATATTTTCTTGGGAGAAAGTGGGCTGAAAACTCGAAATAAGCCGTTATTAATATCAGTTCTAGCCTGAGCCTGGGAAGAGCATGCAGAGAGGTTTGAGGGAGGGGGTGTGTGGGCAAGGGATGGGCAGCAGAGGTCAGGGTGCAGTGTGACCTCCTGCCTACCTAAGGTAGCCCAGCTCTAGGTGCCGGGGGTCAGGTGGGGAAGGTCCCCTCTGGCTGGGCAAGGGCTGAGGATCCCCCTTCCCCGCCTGCTCAAAGGCCGGTGGCACTGACCCCTGCTCAGCGGGCAGCGTGCCGGGCCCCTGCCCTCCTGCCCTGCGCCGAAGCAATGCTGCTGCAGCTGCTGGGGCTGGGATGGAATCACAGAATCACTTGGTTGGAAAAGACCTTTGAGATCACCAAGTCCAACCATACCCGTCCCCTGCTAAACCAGATCTCTGAGCACCTCATCTACCCGGCTTTTAAACACCTCCAGGGATGGGTATGCCACCACCTCCCCAAGCAGCCTGTTCCAGTGTCTGAGAACCCTTTCAGTGAAGAAATATTTCCTGATATCAAATCTGTGATGGTGTGGGGCTGGGATGGTGTGGGGCAGGGATTGCGTGGGGCTGGGATGGTGTAGGTTTGGGATGGTGTAGGGCAGGGCTGCTATGGGGAAGGGCTGCAGGATCCTGTGCCCACCCTGGGGCAGCAGACGGGGATGCAGCGTGGTCCATGACCCCTCTGCAGTGCTGGGGGATGCTGCTGGCTCTGGGGGTGTTAACCCC
>NW_010292945.1:364-647 GCF_000700745.2 Antrostomus carolinensis | reverse complement strand
ACCACTGTGGCTGGGGCCGGGGTTGCTGCCTGTCGAGCCAGGACCGGGCACCCCAGGACCCTGCCCCAGGGCCAAATCCAGCCCAAGGAGGGGATGTTAAATCAGCCCAGCACCTGGCAGCAGCTCCTGCCTGTCCCCCAGCTCTGGGTCTGACCCTCTGTCACCTGCAGTGTCCTTGTCCCCATCCCTGTGCCACAGGGGCAGCTGGATGGGGTGTTTGCCACGGGCACCCAGTGCCAGGTCCAGCTCTAACCGTGCTAACTGCTAACCCTGCTTGAGAGTT
>NW_010292945.1:0-243 GCF_000700745.2 Antrostomus carolinensis | reverse complement strand
CATGGGGCAGGGGGGCTCAGCCTGCTTTTAACCATTTCTGTTTAAAACAAAACCAACCAACCAACAACAAAAAAGAAATAACTACTATTTAATTGTTTGGATAAATAAAGAGACTCTATGGCCCTGGTGGAGCTGTGGCTGGGAGTGGGGGCTGCAAAAGGGTGGGCTGGGGGGCTGAGGTGTCTCCAGGGGGTTGGGGTCAGGAATTGCTGGGGCTTGGGGACCCTGGGAAACCCTGGGGCT
>NW_010292944.1:0-3252 GCF_000700745.2 Antrostomus carolinensis | reverse complement strand
CCAGGATACGGTTATTGGCCTCTGGGCTGCTGCTGAGTGTGAGGCCATTTGCAAAGATGTAACTTCCCTGCAAAAAGTGCACTTGCACAAGATTACTAATTATCTATCCCTTTGCCTCCCCAAATTCACACACTTCTTCTACTGAACCGTCACAAACATCTTCTACTCAGTAAGTTAATCATCAGAATAAGCATATATGGTAAAAAAGTCTGAAGAGATTCTTCCCATTGGGGGATCTCAGAACATTTTGTTTTCCTCTAGTCAGGCAGAGAATTAGTTTGCTCATCTTCCTTGTGGCGTGTTAACCACATACTTATCCAGCAGTCATTGCCAATGATGTGAATGAATCTCTGAAGGGTTTTTTTTTTCCCCCAAAGCTAAGAAATCAAACCCAACAGTTTAACAGCTGTATTGGAGAATGAGAGAGGAAGGAAATTGACAGGCTGTAATAAAACTCACAGGAACGAGAAATATACAGAATACATAAAAATACAAGTACAAAATATTTCAGCGTATGAAGATTGTGTTTCTTTCCCACTGGGAGAGGTGAGGAAGTTGAGTTTTACCCTGAAGAATCTGGGATGTGGACATGGTGGTAAAAGGCGTGAGATTAAAAGACATCTTTGGGAGTGTCAGTGAACCCAAACAATTGAAGGAACATAGCAGGAGGAGGAGATGTACTTCGTAATTTAGCTGAATCTTCTCAAATTCACGGATGTTTGAAGCAGAAACATTCAATCTCCTGAGATTGCAGCTCATCTGTATAAACAGCAAGAAATCTTTGATTCTTATAGGTAAGACTAGAGATATTGTTTTTCAATAAAGACCAAAAAACCAACCTATGCAATAAGTAATGATGCTTCATTTGGGCAGAGTGATACAATCCAGACAAAAGGGAAGCAAATTTTCCCCTCCCCACAGACAACAGGCATCCTGCTTGGCCACGTCCTTTAATCCCAGCCCTGAAATTACTCACTTGTGAAAGCTCCTTAATTGTGTTTAACTACGTAGGCTTTACCGTGTGGCTGGAACACCAGTAAGCAGTTAGGATCATGACACTCGTTTCCATTGTTCCCCAGATATTTGGGAAAATAAACCTGACAGCTAAAATAGCCCCTGGAATAATTGGGCCTATTAGAGCCATTACCTCCCCAAATTCAGGTATTTTTGGAGTGAGGAAAGTTTTGTTTCATGGGTCAGTTGAGCCAAGCGATTAAATTGGAGTAGCAGCTTTGGTTCCTGTGGAGTAGCTCTGTCTACCTTACTCCTTGTCGTGTGTCTGTTGGCTGAGGTACAATAAATAAGATAATTTGTGTGCCAAAGAAAAAGGAATTCTTAGACTACGAATTTTATTCCCATGTCAAATGCCCACTTCTGCGTTATTTTGATTGTGGGAATGCTGAACTGCTAGAATAGGGGGTAGAAAGAGTCACCTTCTAAAAAAAATTGGATTAGGTTTTATATTCATTTGAGTTATGTTTTTATTCTAGTCTTCCATTAAGTATTTTTCCAGCCACCTGCACTTGGGGAGTATCAACTAATCTTTTACATGATCTTTAATTATAAACTGGGCTGATAAAGAAAAATTACTTGATTTGTTATTACATCTCTGATAAAAAAAAAGAAGGAAAAAAGTAAGAAAAGAATAATCTTCTAATAAAGAAGATTCATACTTCAGTTCTTTTCTAGTTGCTTCTCCTCAGTTACTCAGGAGAACTTTTTACCTCCAGCTTTTTGATTTGAGTTCCTGGCAAGGAATCTCAGAAGATTCCCACACTACTGACAATAATATTTTATGTACTGAAGTTGAAAAAAGGATAACATGTTCTGCCAAAGAACTAGTACAAACTTCTGACCTTTGGAACAATAATAGACATGATATTTGGAAATGTTAATTTAACTACGGAAGTTGAAAATGAAGTAAAAAAACCAAAAGTCTTGATAGACTGAAAGGGCTGAAGCTGTGTCCTTACCTGATTATAATTTCTGAGAGTATTTTATACTGTTTCTCTAGTGGTTGCACTGAAATGACTTTGTGATGTTAAGAATAGTTGCTTTTAAAATCCGGGCTGTCTATTTCACTGTTGTTGTGCCTGCAATGATATTAGGCACAGCACCAAAAAAAGTCTACAGTTGAGGAAATGTCAAATTTCCTCAGATTTTTCTTTGAAGGAAACACTAGAAATATTATAAACCAACTTGGAATGGCCAATAAAGTCAATCAGCACAACAAAGATAATTGTGGCATAAAGGGCAAGTGGTAAAGAGAACGGGAAGGAATAGTGGGAGAAAGGGAAGAAACAAGAACACTCTTGTTTATTAGGAAGGAAAGAGAAAATAAAAATAAATAGGACAAACACAAGCTGTGTGTCCGCGGGGCTTTGATCTCCTAAATCTACAGAACTGGGCTTGGGGTAAAGGAAGGAAATCTTCTGAGGCATGTTTGATACACGGCCGCTTCCTGGTGTCCCCGGGGGGCTGTTGTCACTGGAAACGTGGGTCTTGGGAGGACATGGGAACCAACCCAGGTCCGCTTCGGGAAAAAAACCCCACAGGACTTCTGAGCCCTGCAGCTGCTCTTCACCGAAGGCCCAGAGCTCAGTCCCGTAGGTCGGGCTTCCCACCCGTGAGGCCAGCGCCTGCGAGGCCTCAGTGGCCAGAGCTGGGATGGGGTGACACATCTGGGGCTCTTTAGCTTGGAGAAGAGGAGACTGAGGGGTGACCTCATTAATGTTTATAAATATGTAAAGGGTGAATGTCAGGAGGATGGAGCCAGGCTCTTCTCAGGGATGCCCAATGGTAGGACAAGGGGCAATGGGTGTGAGCTGGAACACAGGAGGTTCCGCTTAAATTTCAGAAGAAACTTCTTTCCAGTGAGGGTGCCAGAGCCCTGGGATAGGCTGCCCAGGGAGGGTGTGGAGTCTCCTTCTCTGGAGACATTCAAAACCTGCCTGGACGCCTTCCTGTGTGATCTCATTGAGGTTCCTGCTCTGGCAGGGGGGTTGGACTGGATGATCTTTCGAGGTCCCTTCCAATCCCCAACATTCTGTGATTCTGTGATCTGGGGAACCTGAACCCCAACGGCTCTGGGCCTGAAGGTGAAGAATTTTAGAAGCTGAAGAATCAGGAAGGTAAAAACTCAAAGGTAATTGTGAGGGAAATGGGGGAGCGCACGTGAAGGTCGGTAACAGCGGAGAAACCACCCGCTAACGTTCGGTGTCAGGAGACAGTATCGCTGCCCGTGGTAACCCT
>NW_010292943.1:0-2672 GCF_000700745.2 Antrostomus carolinensis | reverse complement strand
GAGGGGGCCCTGAGGGAGAAGCGGGGCTCCCCGTGCCCTGGCAGGGCTCCCCACGTTCCCCAGCACACCAGCCCTGCCCCCAGCACCAGCCAGGACTTACTCGTGTCCTTCCCTTTCAGCACGTGGTCGGCACAGAGAAACTGGGAGAGATCCTCTGTCTGGTGGTGCCGGTACCAGTCCTCAATCACGTCTTCATACTCCTCCACCAGCACATCGCACTAGTGCAGAGAGGAGAGCTGAGCTCCAGCCAGGCACTGCCCAGGCAGGACCAGGACTAGGGCAGCAGGTCCTGCCAACACCCACGTTCCCAGCAGCGCACCCCCAGACCCTCTCTCCAGCCCACAAGGCTATGGCAGCCACCGAGGGCCAATCCCACCAGGCCAGGTACCTGCTTTTTGAGGTCAGCCACCTCAGCAGAGGTCTCGTTCCACAGCTCGTAGGGAATGTCCATCACCACCTTGACGCCCTTGTGCACCAGGTTGTGCAGGGTCTCGAACGTCTCCGACATGCCCTGAGGGAGCAGTGCGGCCCAGTGAAGCAGTGTTCCCCCCACTCTCCTCTCCCCGCACCGGCTGTGTGACCCTGCCCAGGGACACAGGTATGTGCCAGCCAGCCAAAATCAGGGTCTCTGGGGCATAAGTGTTCCCAGGGGGGAGTTCAAGTGGCAGCGAGTCCCACTCTGCAAACCCGCTCCCAAAACCAGCAGGAAGATGCAGACCAGGGAAGACAGGCTTGTGCCTTGGCTCTGTCCATGCAGGCAGGGGTGGGGGCCTGCACACCCCCCAGGGACAGTGCCCCACACCTGACTTGGGGGCAGCACGGCCCCACATGCTGGGCACTGGCAGGGAACGCAGGGGATGGGGAGAATGAACCCCGGTGCAGCACCCCGGCAGCGCAGGGGCGGGCGAGGGATGTGGGGAGCGGGGGCTGGGGGGCCAGCCCTCCCCTTTGCGAATCTGTTCCTGCCACTCCTCTCCTTGTGCAGGTTGTAATCCAGCAGCCGCTTGCAGATGTTCTCCGTCACCTCGATTAACCGGATGTCCCTGCATGAGGAGGAAAGAGAGTCTGGGCTTGGCACTGCCCCCCAAGAGCAGCCAGGGTCCAGGCAGCGTGGTGGGGAAGCGCTCTGTGCCTCCCAGCCTCCCCCAGGCAGGAGGAGCACCCCCATCTGCCCAGCCCACCCCACCAGCCCTGGCAGAGTTCACTTCTCCCAGAGGAGCTGTGTGCCCTGCAGCCTGCCCACAGGCTCCCAAATGTCCTGGCTCTGCAGACCGCAGGCAGCAATTTTTTCCCCCCCCATCCCACCCTCACTTACGACTGTGTGTACTTGACGGCAGAGCCCTTCCCGTCCAGGAAGCCATACTTGGTGTCAATCACCTCCTTGGTCTTGCCAGTCTCCTCAAAGGCAGATTTCAGTTCCACTGCCACATACTTGCACACTGTGGGAAGGAAAGCAGAGGTGGGTTGGGGGGTTTTGCCACTCTGGTGGGCAACAACAACACCCAGGGACAGGACATCAGCAGAAACAAGCGTCGGGAGCACTGGAGCCGCTGTGAGCAGAAAACGGACGCCAGGGCCATTCAGAGAGACAACTGGGAACGGTTCAGCTGATTCCACTGGAGATGCCTTGAAGCAGGAACACCCCCATTCATGCTTGGTGCAAGCACACCCACGCAGCCAGCTGCTGCAGCACAGCTGGGCAGGCAGACAGTGCCAGCTCTGCCTGCAGAGCTCCCCACAACCCCTGCGCCACAGCTGCTCCTTTCCACCGGGAAGAGAACGGGGTCTTTTCGCACCCCAAGCCCCAGTGTGGGTCGCAACTCCTCCTCGTGACACTGGCACATCCCACCCAGAAACAATTCCACCTGGGGACACGGGGGCTGTGGTGGGGACGAGCAGCCGGCTGGGCTCAGCAGGGCAGTGGCAGGACAAGGTGTGGTCTGTCACCACACGAGGGGCTGTCAGCACCAGCAGCACAGCGTGGGGCACAGACTGCAGCACCAACAGCTTTATAACACAGCACAGGTTTTCTTTTATAAAACTTTAAAAGACAAAAGGAAACAAAAGCTTTATTTCTTCCGTAACAAGGAGTCCAACAGAGCTAGAGAAACAGAGAGCAGAAAACAAATGTCTCGGGGGTTTACAAGTGGAAATGTGGAGGGATGGAAGCCAGGCACAGCGTGGCCATTCCTCTCCAAAGCTGGGGTCCCGGGAGGCCAGAGAAAGTGTTGTCCTGTGCTGCGGGCTCCTGTTTGCTGGGAGCCTCCTCTTCTTCCAGCCCCTTGTCCTAAACAAGGGCCAGGCCCCAGAAGGAATGGTCTGACAGCGATGAGCCACCGCATCTTCTCCCAGGCAGTGATCTGAGCAGAGAGATGTGCCGCTGGCAGTAAGAGAGTGAGGCGGCTTCTCCAGGGCTGCCACGCAGGTGCCAAGCAGCCCTGTGTGCACCTCCTGCGCTTCCCTTTCTCTGCTGGCACCAGGGGCCGGTCGCAGCTGCTCCTCAGGTGGGACGAGTGCTCCTTCCCGCAGCCCCTCTGGAACCAGGCCTGGAGGACGTCCCTCTCCACACCACACCAGCCGCAGCATCCCCACGCGTGCCAGGAGCACTCACCGCTGGGTCGTTATCCAGGGGCTGCCCGCGGTGGTCCCTGCGCTGACACAGGTCCCGGGCC
>NW_010292942.1:2017-3056 GCF_000700745.2 Antrostomus carolinensis | reverse complement strand
CCTCTCAGCTCTGCAGAACAGCCTCACTCACCTGCACACATGGGGAGGGAAGTCTATATATATATATATATATACACACACACACACACACACAAACAAATATCCAGTGGTTGCCTTCCTTAAAAACAACAAATAAAACCAGAAATGCAATTTCAGGAAGCCATAAAACCAACCTGCTGCTCAGATCTGAGTGAAGATGCTGCCAGCAGCTGGATGGCAGCAGGGGAGTGTTCTGCTGTTAGCCCCCCAAAAAAAGGGTGTGGGGGGGAACAGCAAGACAAACAGTTGCTTTCACAGCAGACACCGCAGGATCTGAGTGCTCACAAGGTTTATTTTTCAAGCCATCACCTTCACTTAAATCCCTTCACAAAAATCCCTCCTAAGCAGGAGGGATGGAAAAAATCCTTTGGGAGAAATTTCAAGATGTTCACATCTCAGGAGAAAGATGTGGCACAAACTCAACTTTCCCCCCCCTTATTCCTTCTCTCAGCTTCATTTATATCACTTCCAATTTTAGCCTGTAACATCTTCTGGGTACTTAGTTTGCCTGTTTGAATATTGCTCTGAAGTTTCTGGTGAGCTTTGGATATTCCAAACATAAATAATCAATTCATACAGTAAAAAGATTTGTTGCTATTGCCAGAGAAGCACCAGCGTTGCCCACAGAAACTCTTCAAGGTGAGTTAATATTTCTGCATCTAATCTGTGTTTTCTATTAGAAGGATGAAAATAAAGTAACTCCTCTTCCTAAACCCTAAAATCAGAAACTCTGCAAACCTGTAGCCGACAGCAGCGAGTCCCAAACCACAGGTCTCCACCCCTCCACATAAATTCTAAAACAAGGGTGATGTTGCAAACCACGAGCTGGACAAGAGTTTTTGTAAGTGGCAGAGTCCAGGGACATCTCACTGCACATCAACTCCTTCTTCTTCCTCTAGAAGGAACCACAGACTGCTTTGGACTGGAAGGGACCTTAAAGCTCATCCAGTCCCAACCCCCCTGCCAGCAGCAGGGACACCTTCCACTAGACCAGGTTGCT
>NW_010292942.1:0-1750 GCF_000700745.2 Antrostomus carolinensis | reverse complement strand
CTCAAGTTTCATCACCCCCAACCCTCTCAGCCTGTCCTCACAGCAGAGCTGCTCCAGCCCTGGCATCATCCTGGTGGCCTCCTCTGCACTGGCTCCAGTAGCTCCATGTCCTTGTGCTGTTGGTGGCCCCAGCACTGGAGGCAGCACTGCAGGTGGGGTGTCAGGAGAGCGGAGCAGAGGGGCAGAATCCCCTCCCTCCACCTGCTGCCCACGCTGCTCTGGGTGCAGCCCAGGACACGGTTATTGGCCTCTGTGCTGCCAGCGCACGTTGCCGCCTCATGTTCAGAGCAGGAAGAGTTGTAACAAACTCCATCGAGTCGGTGTGGCCAGTTCTCTGCTCCAACCAGCACGATTCTGGATCTCACTCTTCTCTAAATACCATCACTGCTGCTCGACTGTACTCAGAGTCAACATCCCCTGGTCCCAGAGAGCTCCTTCTGGGGCAGAGGAGCAGAAGGAGGTCACAGCCATTAGTATTCAGGAAGTGGTTTTAGTCCTGGAGTTTCTAAAACCTTCGAAGGTTCTGCCCTAGAAGAACTTAATTTTGGGTTAAATGGGTGAAATTTCCTCCTCAAAGAGGATTGCAGCCACTGCTGAACATCATTTTTTGAATTCAACCACTTTTAGGTGGTTCTGGTTAAGTGGGGAGAGATCAGGAGGAACAATCTGATTATCACAAACTCTTAAACAACATGAGAAGGACAAAAAAAGGTATAACTGCAACACAAATTTCCCTAAACTCAGCCTGATTTAGCTCACTAACCAAGTAAAAAATAAACACTAAACAAGCAACCCACCCTGAGGCTTTTAAACCTCAGTGATAACTCATTATTTCTCTGTTCAAGAAAAATTACAGCCCTAAGGCAACAATTCTCCAGATAATAACTCAGCAATACCTCTATCAGTTCACAGAAATATCATTTAAGTCACCCAGGGGGAGGAAAGGAAGGCAGAGAGGGAAAATAAAAACATGGTCAAGTGTGTGTATGCACCTCAGGCAATGCCTGGCTGAAGTTATTCAATAGTTCTTCCCTAAATAATTCAGCTCCTGCACCAACAACCCATTTCCCTCACCAAAAAAACTCGGTTTTATTCTGAAATAATTCTATATTCTGAAATAACACCCCTCAGAATCCACACAACACAGCAGGAGGAGGAACATCTCGAGAGCACAACACTTTCCAGAGTTCTTGAAGTTTAAACACCAAGCGCTGTCGTTTCAAAACCAAAAGCTGAGCACGTTTGCAGAAGATAAACAGAAATAGTTCGTTAGCACAGGATCCACTAAAAGCATTTGCTCAATGAATTAATCTACTGTTCTAAAGAGAAACCACCAAATCTTTAGGGATAATAAGGATAATTTAGGCTCAAACAGATGGAAGAAAACGATACTCTTTAGAAATTATGAATATGATTATATCAATTAAAATCAAAGTGTTTTTAATTGCAGTCAAAGTGTTTTTAAAGGCCAGGTTGGATGAGGCTTTGAGCAACGAGGTCTAGTGGAAGGTGTCCCTGCTGCTGGCAGGGGGGTTGGGACTGGAGGAGCTTTAAGGTCCCTTCCAACCCTAAACCAGTCTGGGATTCTAAGTGATTATCAGGAGACTTGATAATTACTCTTGATAAAGACTCGGTGATTATCAGACGGCCCCGCGTTACTTCCCCCCCCGGGAGGAGCGCAGCTGTACCGTTAGCCGGACGGTACCGTTGTCAGGACGGCTGAGCTCAAACCAGCCACGCTGGCAGAAAA
>NW_010292941.1:25535-30048 GCF_000700745.2 Antrostomus carolinensis | reverse complement strand
CAGCAGCTCTCCCCCCACTCCTCCCCAAGTGTTCATCCACAAATACTACAGTTACTGAAACGCTGCAGGCTACACTCTTCCTTAATACACCCTACAACTGAGAAGCTAAAAAGCAATAATATCAAAACACACACCACATTCAGCTCCAGGACACTTCCATCTGTCAATGTGAAAACCCCTGAATTTTCTACAGGCATCCCCCAGATGCTGCAATGGCTGTGTGCTTAAGAACTCTGCTCTTAGAGCAAGATTCAAATGCTAATGTGTAACTTGCTCAATATACTCTGTCCATCAGGAGAGACTTCCTAGTGAGTAGTCCAGCCTTGAGATTGCATGAATGTGTTTTTAGAGTCCTAACCAACTTCCTGCATTGGGAAGGATACAAAAATTAGTTTCAAAAAGTACAGGGAATTTGGAAATCAACTATTAACTGATGCTGTTTAACACACCCTGGCTTCATTTATGAGAAAGCACAGTGTGGGTCCTACTTCTTATCATCCTCAGGAAGGGTGAAAACAAACCAAAAAACAAAAAAATCAAAGTGCACACTTACGGATAAAGGAAATACATCAGAAGAAGTTAAACTAGACTGTGTTATCACAGGCACCTCAACTGTTCAACTAGCTTAGCTTTAGCAACTTTGAGTCCCAAAAATTTGACTTATGGAGAGATAAAGAAGATTAATGTATCAACAGGTCACTCACCAAGCAGAGAACCACCTACCTCTTCATTTTTCATGGAGATTCTCTGTCGAAAACTCACTGATTTCCTGTTCTCATCTACCTCATAATCCTCTTCATTCATCCATTCGTTGAATATATCTGTGTCCAAAATCCACTTGGCGTGAACCTAAACAACAGAACAACATATCAACATGCTGATGTTTTCTGAAAAAATTAACTCCATGACAGACCTAACAGGATGAAGGGAATATCTGCAGCTTTGTAATCAGGGTCTGAACTTCTAAGTATCTCATAATGGTTTTATACCTACTAGATGACAGTTTCATGAGGCAATATAATAAGGGATGAACGTGCCTGTGAGTCTACTGAATGCCATGTCTGTTCCTCAGTCATTTTTAAGCCTTCTGAAGTGTGAGGTTGGTTCTCACAGCTGGGACAGCAGCTCCATATTAAGAGCATACTTTGAATGGTGAAAATCACCATCAAAATCTTCTAGTTAGAAGACAGATCATCTCAGCAGATACATTGTGCCACAAAGATGACAAAAAATAGGAAGAGTTGGTCATATCTTGGAAAGAAAAGATTGTGACTATCTTGACTTAAAATCTATCTTCAAATAAAGTTCTAGTTTACATAGCTGAGCAAAGAAAATAAATTCTTGAGTTTTAGCATGATTTATATGAAGAAGTGTATGTGTTCCAGTTATTTACAGGTAACTACTTGGAATAAATAAGTAGTGTTTGAATAGACATCCAGTTATTTTCTGACCTGAGTTGCTGTTTTTTACCTCTGCTGTTTAGATCAAGAGTGTACACACAGAACAACATTGCATGTTATGTATAAAAAAGTCAAATAAAAGGACAATAAAGCAGTATTTACTACTGTCCAATTATAATTGCTCTGTATTATTCACTTCCAATGAGCTAAATCAGAAAGACAAATCATTTCTGTAGAAAGAAAATTAATTATGTAGAGAACCTAAATAAGGCTGCTGATGTCGGTTTGAACGCTCACATGGTGTCTAACCACTGACTTTTTGCATCATTACAACAACAGTTAAAAGCAGAGTTGCCATTAAATTGAACTTTTCCATTAAAAAGAAAGGAGGTATGACCTTCAGGGATTCTTTAAACAGCTACCGGTTTTCTCAGACACCTTCACGTTGGCTCTAACCCAAGGACAGTTGTATTTGTACACTACAATTCATTTGCAATGCCAAGGCTTTCAGAAAATTGAGTAAAATCAAGAAACTTGCACTGTGCCCTGTACGATGAGCGTACAGAAGGTGGCAGCTGCAGTGGCACTGAGTGAAGACAAACTCGAGAGCTTCCCCAGCAGTGTGAAACCAGTGGATGGGGGAGCCCACGGCCACACACAATCTGTCAACCAGACCACAGCTCTATTTTGATCCCAAAAGCTAAATCTGTTGGGAATAAAGTTGCCATTACAGTAACTCGTAGAGAAGAGTAAGATTTCAATTGTACCACAGGCTTAAAAAATTCAGCTTTGTTCTCCTAAAGAAGCTTCTGAATTTCCATATTATTTAAGCCCTAGTATTTCTAGCTATTTCTAATTGTAGAAAAAGATGAACTTTCTGCACACAAGATATGTTTTAAGCCCTGTAGTACATCTGTCTGGTAACCTCACATTTCTAACCTGATAGTTCTTTCCTCTAACAATATTCTTCCAAAAATATAATGAAGATATGTTCTTTCCCCCCCCCCCACTTCCTCTCCTTAAACACTGCATAATGCCATTACCCCTCCTAATGAGTTGTCAGGTTTCATCCCAGAGACGGCTGCACTACAGCAGTAAGGGAAGGACTTACCTTTAACACAAACCACCTCAAGTCAGGCCAAAATAAACATGGTGATGTTGGCACTATCAGGGATGCATAAGTCTGTCCTTTTCACTCACAAAATAAAGTATTTTTTTTCAACAGCACTTCTCCCCAAATAAATGTTTTAGACATTTTTATTGTGGCTCTAAAAATATCTCTCTGCTTTTCCATATATATATGGAAATACAGCCATAGCTACTCAGCAGCACATTAAAACATCTCTCTAGTAGCACCTGAGCATGAGCTATACCAATATAGTAATTTTGGGAACCTGGTTAAGAGAGACTTACCTTCCATGGCTTTTCAGGAATTGGAGGATCCTCAATTTCAGCGTCTATTTCATTGGCATGAACCCAAGTGTCATAGCTAATGAGTCAAGAGAAAACAAAATGAGTCCCCTGGGCTGTTCATCCAGAAAGATCACCGGCAGGAAGATTTATTCAGCAATTTTGACATGTGCAAATCATATTCCTGGCATACAATAGTAAAGTATTTTCCAGGCAATGAAAAGTGAAAGCAATAGTCACTGGTTCCTGCTACAGAAATAGAGCACACTGAAAAGGGAGAGGTTCAAGGCATCCGAATGCACATTTTTAACCTTCTGAATTTAAAAGTCATTTCAGTGAAGCCAGTTCCAGATGAAAACTGCAAATCTACTCTCTAGATTCAGGGTTATAAATGCAGTTTCTGAGTCACCTGTTCAAACCTTGGCATTAAGTTAATTAACTTGTTTCTGTTCTTATGAGTTTAAAGCAAAAGATATTGAACTCCTAGAAGAAAGGAGTATGAATCCTCTCCTTCAATCTCTACTGCTGTGGAATCCATCTATTATTATTTACATTCAGTTTTCCACATGTTATTCCCTCAAAAGCCTATTTAGAAATAGTAAGAAACTGCACTCAGTTAACAGCAAAAGCCAAAATACTTTGTAATCAACACGAGGCATGTTACTGAGCAACTGCAAGAAAAGATGTGTATAAAGCATTCCTCATGTTTATATTGATATTTATAAATACATATACATGTGCAGTCAGCACACAAACTTGACTACTAATATGATATAAATAAAAAAGAGCACATTTTAGTACTCTTAAAAAATTATTTAAAAAAAGTCAACACTGGGTTACCAACCTTTTAAGTTTTCCACAACCTAGACTCAGAAATCAGTTATTACAAATATATTTAAGTTACTTACAGTATTTACACTATCTTTTAACATTTTCTAATAACACAGGTCACCTTTCTCAAATATATGCACTTACACTTGACTAAAGGCAACCCACGGAGTGAAACCTCTGTCAAAGAAAGCTCAGCTAGGTGATTACAACTACTCCCTTTTGGCTTTAAAGTGTTTAACTTCATGGAAAGGTTTACTCTGCCTTTTGAAAGTCTGGTGCAATTTGCAACCTTACTAGTGGCTCTGCAGAAAAACAGACTCTCCTTTTGAAACCTCACCCACCTGCCAGTATCACAGTATGAATATTTCAGTTTTAAGCCACTAATTAAAGTTTTTTCAAGCTTTGGACACTGAGATAAATGGTAGCAATGTGAAATTACTACGTGGTTATACACCATAAGACAACCACTGCTTGTCTCATAATACAAAGAAGGATGTACAATAATTCAGAATCAAAACAACAGGACTGTACATTCAGATTAAATTTTTAAAAGAGACAGTGTGAGATAGGTCTGAGCCTGTCATATTCTGCAGAGGAAGAAAAAGAGCATAGCTGTAGCCCACACAGCTGGGACATCCCCCACACAGGGTCACTACTGGTCACCAAAGAGCACTGCTATCCAGAGATATAAGACTCAGCAAGCTAAAGGAGAAGGTTGTTTGAGGACATGGATTTTCCTACTTGCAGGTTTTAATCAAGACTTTTCCTTCAACAAACTTAAGATTTGGGGTCTACTTTCTTCCCCTACTTTTACTTTACCTGTCTGGAAAAAAGCCCCAGTGTACCAGCACCTGCTTGTCTTTTTTCATCAC
>NW_010292941.1:770-25506 GCF_000700745.2 Antrostomus carolinensis | reverse complement strand
AGAGATCTAGCATCAGATTCAGATTGTAAAGCACATTAAAAACTGTTTTGTTTTTCCATAGTCAGTCGTAGCAAAGTTATTGCAATTACCTCTGATAAGTCTACTGCAGTGCAATCACAATGGCCTGGCCTGCCACGGTAACACACTTGCCTGCGTTAGCTTTGCCATGGCCAAATGCACGTGTGCTCTGCCTCTATATGACACAGATGTGACATCAGTAAAGTCATTTTAATGACTTTAAGAAATTCTTTTATTTCCTTTCCTGGCCACGTACATTCATACCCTAACACACTCTAGATTAAGATCCAGTGAGGCTTGAAATAGTCATCTGTTTCTCAACAGAAAAGAGAGGCATTTCTGGCTGGCAGGCAGAAGCACGACCCTCTGCCAGCTCATCTCGTCCCGTCTCACCTCCCAGACTCCTTGGCCAGCTGGTCCTGGAACTAAGAATGGGCACAGAGCACATCCTCCTACAGGACATTCAGTAAAGCCAGCAGAAATAGCATGGAGAGAGAGAGACACGCTCCAATTGGTCACTTTTTTAAATCTCTGTATAACCAAAAAGATTAAACTTCTCCCAGAACACTCTCTTGTCAAGTGGTAAGTATTTCCCCTCTCTCTTTCTGTATTCTTGTTAGACATCTGAATCCCCTCATTAATTTCTTCTATTAATTTATATGTATTTCAAAAGACCCTCTTTCCAGTACTAAATTCCACTCTCAACAGGTATTGAAAAAACACAATAGAGTTTTGAAGGAAGAATGTCAGGGCATGGGGTGGTAGTGGTGAAACAGATTTAAATAAAAAACTTCCAAGGGTCTAACAAAACTTGGATTTCAACTTTCTTCTTTCACAGCAGTGCCAGTAAGGACTTCAGGTTAATACAGACTTACTGAGCAACTTGTAATACTTTGCTGATTTTTCAATAAGGCACACACTCAGTCTGACTGGTGTTTTAAAGTTGTTTCGGGTTTTTCTATTTTATTTTAAACTACACAACTGACACAATGTAATAACCTACCCCCTGCAACCAAAATATTGAGAATATGGCCCAGAGTGGGATTAAAAGAGAAACCCTGAGGATTTGAAGCTGTATGGAGTTACACTGCCTGAATTCATGGCTGTTTTCTCACCTTAGTATAATCAGGGGCTCAGACAGCTCTGTCTAGCATGCTCACAGACTGCAAGACAGATGGGACCTACTGTGCTCAACCCTCTTCCAAGAACCTGAGGTGGTTAACAATAAACACAAACCTGTGGCTAGGCATGATATTAGCAGAAGTACAGAGCACAGACAAATACCAGAGGACAAACAATCCATGATTGTTCCTATACAGGAGCAAACGTTTCCATCTAGTGGCCATCAGATGGGAAGACAGGAACATGGCAAAGAGCTTTTGATTCTGATTTATTTATTAACATCAAAGGCTTTCCCACCGCTAGCTGATTCCAATTAATGCTTCACTCAACATTCTGACCTATACTTACACATTGGGAGACACCAGAGAAGCAGTGAAAGAAAAAAACAAAAAAGGAAACTTTGGTTTTAAGCCCCCTACTTTCCCTATCTTTCCTTTTAACTTTTAATCTACATTAATTTCTTTGTTAAGTTCTTCCAGACCCTTAGCTTTGCTCCTCTTCAGCCTCCAACTTATTTGGGACAAACAAAATTTCTAACTGCATTCAGGAATAAATAATATCTCAATTTCCAACACAATCATTAAAGAGCAGTCAGTGTTACAGATCTTAATCTGAAAACGTTGCATCAATTAAAAATGCGAATGTTACACCCAATAGTTAGAAACAGGATACAATGATTTTATTTGGAGTTGTCAATCCTAGAAATACTTTTCCAGTGGCTCGCGGGAGCAGGTCAGGAATGTTCTCCGCTTGTGCAAAAGCTCCCACAAGTGCTGACAGAATTTAGTCACATGACTGTTTCCAGTTAAAAATTGAAAAGCAACTTTACCATCATCCATTGAGGTAGGACTTGGATAAACATGGTGGGTAGCCTTTGATTTCTCTTCAGTTACTGTTCCCTGAGGGAAAGGTGGAAGAAAAGAAAAAACTGCATGAGAAACCTTCAACACATTACCCCAAACTTCTCAGCTGCTTTTTCTTAATCCACATCCCATGCAACCTAGAAATATTCATGACTAACTTCAATGCAGTTACAAACACCACCTCTAAGAAGTGCCAGAAAAAGGCAATTATTTTAATACTGCTGTCAAATTACTTTGTCATCTCTTGCTCTTTTCATCTCAAATCCTTCCTCCTCCTCGTTCCTTCTGCCCCAATTCTCACTGTAAATTGTTCAACTACCAGTTCATACAAACCTATTGAATATTTTGTAAGAAAGCATCTGTAACTTTTCTTCCACTAAATACACATTTTGGTCCAAAACAATTTCTAAATCTGACAATTTATATAAGATAAAATCTATGAGAAGCTTCACTAGAAATGGCTGCCCTGAAGAGAACACCCTTAGTATTCCAGAAAGGCTCTTATGTCAAGAGACAGAATAAACACCCATTCTTCCAAAAAAGCCTCCTAAATCATAAAACAAAGAGAATAAATTTGAAATACACTAACAGGATACCATTGTTTATTAAATATTCAAACAGGAGAATATTATTTCTTCTTGGTGGTTTAGGACATAATTTTCATGATGTATGAGAAGCACTTACATAGATGCCACAAACAGTTGTACATAAAGCACTTTCTCTACGTATGGGTACGTACAAAAAAACCCCCAAAAAACTACTATATGATTAGATATGTGCTAAATAAACACATATCACTGCTTAGTCAAGAAAACCAGTGGCCAGTCAAGAAAACCCTGTCCTTCCCTCACCTGGAGAACCATAAGGATTCTCCCAGATGCTGCAGAGATACCTCCAGTCTCTGTATATGAAGTGTCATTTCCAAGGACAGCAGAAATTCACAGTCTGCAGACTCTTCTGCAGAGAAGTTATTTTTTTGGAACAGTTTGTATTAAAATTTTATTCAAAATTTCCATTCCATAAATATTTGACAGATTTTTTTAAAGGACTTAAGAGCACATGGGATAGGTTACAGCCAACAATATGCAAACAACTTATTTAGAAGACAGCATCAAAAGGAGGAAAACTAAAAAAGCATGAAGATGCACTGCATTATGGTAGCAACATTTGGAGACTACTGTGGTATCAAGGGCTGAAGGGCAAGAGTTCCTACACCACCAAGAGTTCACAGAAATGGGTGAAGGGAGAAGAGGTGCTCTGAGCAACAGCAAAACAGAAAGCTGGAAAGTAAGAAGAATTTGAAAGCATTTAAAGGGAAAGGAAAGAGCCCTGGGATGAATGAAGAACCTGCAAAGTGTTTAAGGAATAATAATGGAAATTCTCCCTTTGTTCCCTGGGAGCTAAAGAAACTTCTCTAAATATCGAATCTGAGCTTTGTGAATCAGACCAGTAAGTTTCATGTTTCCTATGGAGCCTTAAAAAACCCAATAGACAACAGAGGAACAGGAAGTCTCTCTTAGATGTTATCTTGACTAAAAACAAAGGGATGGATAACTGTACATGAAAACAGCTTCCTGAAAGATGTAAGCAGATTGTAAAGCTTATTCTCTGCCTCTGCTAAACTGAATGTGACTGGACACTAAAGACATAGTAAGATTTAAGAGTTCTCTACCAACAAAACACTTTTCTTGAAGCAGAAAAATGCTAAATCTCCCTCATCACCTGATTTCAAGTTCCTAAATTATTATTCTGGCTCTTTTCAGAAGAATTCTCAACATTTATAAAGAAAAGTCAGAAAAAATGTGACTACCAGAAATAGTAACAGCATCTTCATCAGCAGAGAGAACAAACATCTTGCTGACAGCTCTTTTTATAAGCCCAGAGATCATACTAGCACTGTGCTGGGACAAGAATAGGTAAATAAATAAATAAATTTAAATAAGTAAATAAATAAATAAATAAAAAGCCAGTGAGCAAGAACAGGTAGTAACACAAATACAAGATGAGAATTCATAGGTAGGGCAAAGGTAGAAAGCCCAAAAAGCAGAATTAGGGACAATTTCTGTTTTCAGCTCTTCACATCCCTCTACAGACAAAGCTGTCTGCTCTGAAGTCCCTTAAATCATTCATGGATAGAGCATGCTTGGAGTTCACTACAGAATTCCTTTATGAAAGGGAAACGGAATCATTTATTCTAATTAAGCAAGAGCAAGCATCCTCAATCAGCTAAATAATTAAGAGTAACTTGTGAAAAATTACACAGCTGAAGCTGAGATGATGGCTGATAATCACATCACAGGAAATACATTTAATCTGGAAAAGAAACAGTTGACTTTGGCTCCAGCTGTGAACTCTCATAACACAAAGGGCCATCAGACCATCCAGAGTTCACATTCCAGGGTAGTTCTCTCAAGACAAGTGAAAAGACCGTTTACATTTTTAAGAGATGAAGCTATTAATCTTGTTCAGTTCATTGTTTAGGATATTAAATTAGAACGGCAAGATGTTGACTGCCTCAGAAATATGCTGACTACCTAGCAAGCAAGAGACTGTTGTTGCTTGTGTTCTGTTCAACACAAGTAAGAAAAAAGCAAGTAAAATAAAGCATTAAAATAGTGATTATTTTAAGATGAAAGCTTCTGTATGCTGTCCCCACATATCCAGAACAGCTGTATTACACACTACCTTCTTAGGTCTCAGGTTTGGTGAGCTTCTGGTTTATATCAGTAGGTATTCAACATGAAATCACCTAGGGTCTGCAGCCAACTCACCGAGACACCGTAACTACTTTTCACTTCAATCACCATTTCAGATTTACTTTTAGAAGAGTTATGATTCATTCTCCACATGAGGGTAACTACTAATGGCATTTTACAAATGATGAACGTTTGGTCTTAAGTGACTTCTTGCTGTTGCCTTGTGTTGTCAGGCACAATCCAGAAGTAACTGATACACTTAAGTCAGGTAAATACATTTTATCTTACAATTGACAAAACATTTGTTTTAAGAAATGCTATTTAACAGTTACCTGGTGACGTTTGACAATATCCTTCAATTTATTAGCCAACTTCAATTCTATATCAGGAATGAGGTAGATGGTGGGTCTGCTCAGACAATTGTTCTAGTGGAGAGAATAGGAAGTTAAATAAGAAATTAACAGGCCACCTGTGACATAAATCAAAAAACTCCTATTAAGATCACAGAATCATAGAATGGTTTGGGACCTTAAAGCTCCTCCAGTCCCAACCCCCCTGCCAGCAGCAGGGACACCTTCCACTAGACCAGGTTGCTCAAAGCCTCATCCAGCCTGGCCGAGAACACTTCCAGGGAGGAGCAGCCACAGCTTCTCTGGCCAACCTGGGACACTGGCTCACCTCCCCCACAGTGAAGAACTTCTTCCTAATATCTCATCTAAACCTCCCCTCTTTCAGTTTAAACCCATTTCCCCTTGTTTTGTCATTAAATGCCCTTATGAAAAGTCCTTCCCCAGCTTTCTTGTAGCCCCTTCAGGTACTGCGAGGCCGCTATAAGATCATCAACGCTGGAAGAAGCTCAGAAGGAACACGTATCAGCTTGTGATACAGCACACTAACTCGAGCTCCAGAAACCCCTAGGACAGCAATATTTCCTTCAGACACCTCCCTGCCAAAGTCTTGTCCTGGGTTTCTTTCTGGTCTCTGCAGATCTGCTGTCAGCTCCATCAGAGACACTATCACAGATGAGGGGAATGTGACCCAGCGTAGCTGTCCTCCCGTTCCTGCTTTCACAACAACATCTTTAATGGAAATCACCTCTTTGATTTCAAAGAGTTTCTGACAGGCTCTGGGAAACTTTGCTTGAAAGGGAATTTAAGTGTCCCACGTGTCAATTTCCAAACCTGAATCTGTCCTGTTGCACTGACATGCAGATTCATGCATTTCTGTGTTATGTGCAGGTACACATTCGTTTATTTTGGATTTTAACATCTGCTCTATCATGTACTGAAACCACCATACAATGGCAATAACTTTTTATAATAAGAGTATTGGTTCTTTTTGCTGTCCCTCCTATTTCCATTTTTGACAAGCACCTAAAAGTTATGTCTTGACTATATTATACACTGAGCTTGGTTTTAGAGTTTGAAAAACAACATTGTTATTCACACAGCAGTTAACAATTGTATAGAATCTAATTTTAGGTTATTTTTTTTTTATCTGCTCTCTTCAAGTCGTAACCTGCTTGATAAAGCAAGTGAGATCCTAAAATGTCCCCTAACCCTGAAAAAAGTCAAACTTGTATCAAGCTGAAAGACTCGAGCAAGTCAGCAATGGAATGGGTATGTACAAAAATAGTTACTCAGTCCTAAGGGTGCTACTGTCAGAGGAAGATGGAGACACTGGGGATGCTTTCTGCTACCTTACAAATAGGTTTTTTTTCCTCACACTATGCATAGCCACAAAATATCAATGAAAACTTCAGAATGTTTTCAAGTAATAACATGGAATTGTGACTAAAATGGGTGGGAGAGGGAGGGAAGAAGTCCTACAGAAGTCCAGTATGAAACTCTTCAGTGGGTCACAACAGAGGTGAACAAAAAGCCAGTAGAGCCCTTTCCCAAGCATGTGATCACACATTGCACAAGAGTTTCTTGCCTGCACTAGTGTTTTCTCAATGTTCATGAACATCTCCACATTTCGATCCATTCGGGATGGATTCTGCAGGTCAAATCTCCGCCTGTTAAGGAAAATTATTCAAAAATATTAAATTCAACCCTCCTCCATCCAGCAGTCAAGAATCTTTCATGTTGCACATAAAAACAGTGTATCATGGTAGCTATGTGAGAACACTTAAAGCACAATCACAAATACTTTTGCTTCACTTGGCAGCCCTTCACAAGCAAGAAAAATCACAATGAACCAAACCAACAAAATCCAACTGATTTGTGAAATGTTTAGGAAAAATGAAGGTTGACATTGTCCAGCAAAACCCTGTAGCAGGGGTGTGCATTCCACTACAGTCACAAAGGAGAATTAAACAGAAACATAATCAAATGCTCACGATGGATTTCAAGAACTAGATGAGAAAATTCCTGAACGAGGTCTCGCGTTTCTCTTACTTCTAGTTGCACCATCCACCAGTCCCAGATTCTAATCCAGGAAAAACACAGCAATTGGTCTGCCTGAGATTTTCTAAAATACTCATCTGTTTTGAGAACAAGCCACCCCACACACAGCACAGAGGAAGCTAATAATCCACGTAAGCATTTTACGATCATCTTTATTGGACTCTGGTACTTTCAAGTTTGCTAATTCATTAACAAAGTAATCACAATTCTTGAAATAACAACGTAGATAAGTGTCTATCAGAAATGGGGTGGGTAACACAAAATCAGAGACTTTCTGCTGGGAACCACCACAAGAGCCCCCCCAAAGGCTTTCTGTCATATCCACCTGACTGACTGTACATATTCAGAAGACATGGATGAATCAAATCAAGTGAAGAATTTGAGTGGTGACCCCCCAAGAACCTGAGAGGTGGGACAATAACAGCACTAATGTCAGTCCCTCACCAAGCTGAGCACCCGCAGGTGTCCACACTATCGCATGGGCTCATCCCCACCAGCCCAGGGAAACTGTTGTAGGAGCCTCTGAACAATTAGCTCTTCACAATTCAGCCTTTTCCAAAGCACAACGATATGTTTAGTTAATCAGGATGTAAAGCACCATCTGGGGTATTTCTGTACCTCCCAAGTTTTGGAAAAAGCTGTTGCTAGAGTCTGAAAAGGTTCTTAAGTGGAGAGCTGAGCTGGTGTTCAGGAGTGGCAATACTGGCAGCAGGGATTTCAGCAAATAAAATTAAAAGTGCCCTGAAAAAGCCATGCACATAATTACTATGCAGTGACTGATAGGCTTTAAGTTAACACCTCAACTTAAAATACAATAATTTATTCCTGTGCCTATAACTAACAACAGTTTCTTTTAAAGACATCAAATCCATTTTTAAAGCTTATAAATATACAATGAAGGTAAACCAAAGCAAGACTGATTTTCAGTCACAAAACTCATTACCACACAACCATGGCATCACATCAATATTACACTACCAAATTAAACAAAGTCATTTCAGCTGAGACCACCAGGTTTTTCTTCACTTGAGGCTCTCAAGCATTTTCAGAAAGAAGTTGCCCACGCAGGAGGTACTGTGCAAATATGCTGTAATGTTGGGCAGAGCTAGAAACATCCATTATTAGTGACTGATGGTTTCTCTCCTAAAGCAGTATTAGGGTCTCTTCTCCTCACACTAAAGACCTGGCAAACAACTTAAAGATAACATCCTTATATATTTATTAGAACCATCTTTCAATTTTAAAGGGAAATTTATGATCTCTTTAAATAGCATTGTGCATGTTGAAGGGTTTACAGTGACTTCTAGAAGTAGAGCCAGTCACATCAAGAAGTCTGTCAGTTTACTGCACAACACAATTCAATCAATATTTTACACCTAGAACACAAAGGATTTTAAGAGTCAAGATCAAGATGCTTCTCCAGTGTTCACCCACTGACAGCTTCGTGGTCTGTATTCAAAACATATGCTTCTTAAATGCAATAGCTTCAAGGAAGTGAAGGGAGATAAATGCCAAATAAACACAAACTAACCTATTTTCCTAGACACCTAATAAAATCTTCAGTAAATATGAAACAAAGATACTGGAAGCATTCAAGTTGGACCAAAATTTTTACATTTGGTTGCCTAAAATCTGCATCACATCTTCCTTCATTAAATGCTATACATGCCCCCAAATTTTTGCCTGCTTTTGAAACCCATACTTTAAGAGAAGCATGTCAATATAGTAAGAAACAGCACTTTTTTTTTTAGTTAGATAAAACAGCAGTAATAATTCTTCCTCTCCTTAGTTGAACTGATACCCTCTGGCAGGTTTTAGCGAACAACTACTTGAACTGCAGTGATAGACAAGGTATGTCCAGCTGCACTGGGTAAGTGCATTTTTCAGACATACCTATTATGACGAGGAAAGGTACTTCTCCTATAAGACAGATCATTCACAAACAGGTTAAGCAAGAGCGACAATACATACCATTAAAAAATAAATAAATTCAGGCAAAACACCACATATTATTTGGTTGAGTCAGTGAAGGATACATTCCAAGCTCTAAGTCTGATCCTCAGAGTTAAATTCAAGTATTACTTCCCCTCTACACCCCACATGCACAAACACAAGACACTACCCACGCTAGTTCTGAGGAATCAGCAAGAGAGTGAGAAGAGAGGAGGCAATCACGTATCTTGAGTTTTGCTGACAAATATAAATGACTGAAAACTAAATTTGTTTGGAAAAAAGTGGAGTGTTTAAATATGCAGGAAGTAGGAGCCATTTAACTCCTTTCTCTTAAGGCAAAGACACACCACACAGAACACTACAAACACAGATCATGCCCTGGGTGTTGGCAATATTGGAAGAGAAAAAAAACATGCCAGCAGTTTACTCATAGCAGCTTTCCAATATATCCATCACAGATATCCATTTAGCCAAGATGAGTATAAACTACTCCTAAAAACCACCAACCACCCTATAATAATTTTATTTTTGCCTTTGAATTTGCTCTTGCAGGTAATGAGTCAATTCCTGTTTCACGTCTGCACAACATCAGAACAGAAACTATTTAAATTCGTCTACAAGAACCTTCTCTGCTTATTTTTATCTATTGACTTTTCATCCTCTGATTTTCTCAAATATAGTAATTCATGTTACTGCTGTCTTGGGAAGGATTAAAACTTAGAAATACACAGGTCAAAGCACTACTAGGATGTCACATGAATAATTTAACACCAGTGCAAACAGCTACATGAGCAGTGTTTCTAACTCCTTACACTCCCCATTTATGGAGGTTGATAAGCAATGGAAAACTGAGCATTTATCAGTATCTATGCAATGCTTCATTTTCCCAGTTATAACTAAACCCTAGACTCAATAAAGTAACAAAGATTTACATCCTACAGATGGGAAACAGTGATTCTAAGATATTGGTTAATTTGCTCTGTCATCCAGCAAGTAAATGGCCAAAAAAAGCCTCAAGCTTGTAATTAACTCCTGACCTACAGGCTCAAGACTTTAAACTTGGACAACTTATCCTTAAATTCAGAAGTGTGGAGATGTGTCTTTAAAAAGCTACCATCAGCAAAACAGGAAAAAATTCCCTCTTCCCATCTCCAGCTCCCTTGCCTACCCAATTCTCCAGAAAGTATTAAACTTTTAAGTAGTTTGCATAAGCATTTCATGTGCTTAAGTTCATGCAAAAGGAGTAGAAATCAAAAATACAAACTTACCAGCCCTGTTCATTCTTATATTTGTAAGCAGCACCAAGAATGTGACATAATGTACCTCCAGCTTTGAAATCCATGAAGCACTTTGCCTAGAACCCAAAAGAAAAGAAAAAACACAATGATGTTGACTTTTATGTAATTATTTAAACAAATACATACTTGTTAGTGGATTTTTAGACATCTAATTTATCAAATGCATAGTTTAATTTTCAGATTAATCACTTGAGAAGTTTGATGTTCCCCTTTAAGAATGTTTTGAGAGGATTAAATGCATTTGGTTTAAGTAGAATCCTTCATGTTTGCAAGCAGAAACTGATATATATCTAAAAGCTACAATTCCTTCCTTACACGAGTAGCTTGCAAAAAAGTCCCTGCAAAGCTGTAAACCAGAAATCCAAACTACTCTTTGAACATCCATTTCACAGTAAATTAAACCTACGATCATAACTGTCAGTTAAGAAGTTTTTCATCTGTATTAAGTAGACCAAAACAAATCATTAGAAATGAACACCCACAACCCAGGCTTCATATTCACTACGGCTCCTGAAGGTCTCCATTCACATCCCTCCTCCACCACAACAAAAAGTTGTCAAGATCTGAAAGGTCACTGTTGAGATCGGACCTAAAATAACAAATCCAACTCATTTCTGATCAGCCTGCAGAAGAGAAGGCTCCAGGGAGACCTTATTGAGGCCTTTCAACACTTGAAGGCGCCTATAAGATAGATGGGGACAGACTTTTCAGCAAGGCCTGTAGTGACAGGACAAGGGAAATGGGTTTAAACTCAAAGAGGGAGATTCAGACTGGAGAGAAGGAAGAAATTGTTTACACTGAGGGTGGTGAGACACTGGCCCAGGTTGCCCAGAGAGGTGGTAGAAGCCCCATCCCTGGAAACATTCAAGGTCAGGCTGGACGGGGCTGTGAGCAACCTGATCTGGTTGAAGATGTCCCTGCTCACTGCAGGGGGTTGGACTAGATGGCCTGGAGATTTTATACACTAGGAATGTTTGTCATCAAGCTTCTATCTTATTTATCAGACCAGAACAGTTTGTTTTCTTTCAGGTCCGTTATTTTGCACCTCAGGAGTATTTGCTAACACAGAATAAACACCAAATTACAGACAGCTTTAATGTTGCTGAGAAGCATTTGAAATTCATTCTGCAACCAGGCAGCTAAAATGGTAGCACAGGATCTAAACAAAGCGTTGCCTTCCTTGGCTCTAGAGCTGCTAAGGGAAAGCAAAGCGGTTCTGTGAGATATCAAACACACCAGTGTCCAAGAACAACACAAAACAGATCCTTCAGAAGCATTCAACAAGAACAGAACTGCTCCTGCTCTACCATCTGTTTAGAGCCCAACTGTGCACAGGAAGGAATGAGGAGAGCTCAAAGCTCGGCAGCTGACGAGCTGCAGGCATTTCAGGACCACTCTTAGCAAACTGAAGTCCTCTTTGGATGGAGCAGTCTCTGATCAGAAGCTTGAATGAAAACAAAATGTTTTAACACACTCAATGATTTTATTGGCAGAAGACTTGGCTTCGAGAACACAAGTGTTGCTTTATAAACATGCACACAAACACGAGCTGCTGTAAAAAACCACCAAAAAATCTCAACATGAAGCCCTAAGACCCGTTGTAAGGAGTATTTCTGCAGCACTGGTGTGCAAATGGCTGTTATTTATCTTCAGCTGTCCTGCACACCTATGGTCATCCAGAGCCAACCTCTCCTGTTTTCACAGAATCCCAGACTGGTTTGGGTTGGAAGGGACCTTCAAGCTCATCCAGTTCCAACCCCCCTGCCAGCAGCAGGGACACCTTCCACTAGACCAGGATGCTCAAAGCCTCATCCAACCTGGCCGAGAACACTTCCAGGGAGGAGCAGACACAGCTTCTCTGGCCAACCTGGGACACTGGCTCACCACCCTCACACCAAACAATTTCTTCCTCACATCTCAGCTCCAGCTCCCCTCTGCCACTTTCAAGCCATCACCCCTTGTTGTGTCACTCCCTGCCCTTGGCCAAAGTCCCTCCCCAGCCTTCCTGGAGCCCCTTCAGGTACTGGGAGGCCACTAGAAGGTCTCCCCGGAGCCTTCTCTTCTCCAGGCTCAACAGCCCCAACTCTCTCAGCCTGTCCTCACAGCAGAGCTGCTCCAGCCCTGGCATCATCCTCGTGGTCTCCTCTGAACTGCTGACGTGACAGAGATACCACCCAACTAAATGAAATCACCACAACAAAGCCCACCTCATCTGCATTTGGGGAAACTGCTGATCCCAACATTGTACCCAGTGCTCCCTACTTGAAGTTCAGGGGCTGCTGCTGCAGCTTTGCCTTCACCCGTCAGTAGCTCACATTAAATCTTTCAACGACAAGGTCACACCTTTCGCGGTGACTCTGGCAAGTCAGGATTTTACAAGCACACACAGGAAGTTCAGCCAAACCTTAACCATGAAAAACAGCATAAAAATCTCTTTCACAGACATAAACACCTTTTTTAAAGTGTCAGCAGACTCTAGCAAGACCCTCTTATTAAACTGTGGTCATAGAATCGTTTGGTTGGAAAAGACCTTTAAGATCATTGAAATCTGATGGTGAGATCAAGGTGGTCATTGCTATTAGCGTAAAACGATATTTCTTTTAATAATTAGACAAAACCTGTTTCACAGGAGAGATGCAGCTGCCAATAAATCAGATTCCAGCAACATTTTTACTCAACAAAATCCATCATAACGAGGCAATTAAGACCAACTGGCCTTACAGTTTGCCGTCTTCAAGAGTTAATATCTCAATAAAGCCTTTATTTCAAATACGTGAAACGAGGTGAATTAATCAGCATTTGCTGTTTTGAGCACCAGTAAGGTTAGAAAATATGTATTTAAAAGCAATAATCAGAAGTTGAGCTGCAATAGTCCTTCATTTACCCTACATCTATTCACAGAGCCTGTACTGCACAGCATCCTTGCCAAGAACAGGAGCTCAAACACAGAACTAACAACCCTCCCTCCAACACAAGGTCAATTTCATCCACTCAAAGCACCAGTAAAATGTCTGAACTTTATTTCAACACACATGGTCTGTAGTGATTTAGATGCAGGCTAGGTCAGAGAGGTTTATCTCGAATACTGATGGAAGAGACCAGCTTCTCTTTGTTACCAACTGCTCCAGAGAACAAGGGTGAGGCACACGGGTTAGTACTTGGAAAATAAATATAAAGGCTCTCAGGTGAACTGGAAAAACAACCTTGGTTTGACATGTTCTCATCACCAAGTGCTCCGGGTGATGCTGTTTTGCAACAACTGCAGTTCTCAAGACCATGAAGGAAGAACAGCATCACCCAAGGGATGGACTATTAACAGCAGCCTTTAGTGATGGTAGTTACGAGCAGTAGTCACAAACTGAGGACTTCTGCCGTCATCTGCAGGTACACAGATGCCTGGAGCATCTGCCTGACGAGGAGAGGCTGAGAGAGCTGGGACTGTTCAGCCTGGAGAAGAGCAGCCTGAGAGGGGATCTGATCAGTGTCTGTAAAGATCTGAAATGTGGGGGCCAAATGGATGGGGCCGGGCTCTTCTCGGTGGTGCCCAGTGACAGGACAAGGGGCAATGGGCACAAACTGGGACACCAGGAGTTCCAGACAAACTGAAGGAAAAAACTTCTTCACTGTGAGGGTGCCGGAGTCCTGGGAGAGGCTGCCCAGAGAGGGTGTGGAGTCTCCATCTCTGGGGATGTTCAAACCCCTGTCCACCCTGCTGGAGATGGACCTGCTTTGGTAGGGGGGTTGGACTGGATGATCTCCTGAGGTCCCTGCCAACCCCACCACTCTGGGATTCTGTGATAGTGCTCAAAGTTTTGATGGCTTGGGGGTTGTTTCTTTCACACAAGCATGACCTCCTCCTCTTCAACTTCAGATCCTCCCTTGCTAGGAACGTAGTGATACTGAACAGTCACTGAGGTAACTACAAACTTTTAGCCTGAGTTTCATTCTGTTTCAGTGAAAGTCTGCAACAGCTTTTCAAGACATTTCTGGAGATCAGCATTGTCACTTGACACATCCCTTTGCTCCAGCTCTCTTCCCAAGCCAGACACAGTCCTGTAAAACAGAACCATTCCCCACATCTTCAAAGCACAATGGCAGGATAACAAAGTCTCCTCAGCAGCCTGAACCAGTACCTTGAATTCCACCTCTAAAAAAGTGAAAGCTAACCTCATCTTCAGAGTACACAGCCCATTTTTTCATAAAAACAATATAAAGGACTGATGAGCTGTCTTCTGTCGGCAGTAATTAAGAGCAGAGAGATCCAACTGCTCTAAACTCAAGCTGAGCAAATTTGATCAGATTAGACCTTCGAAAGAGCAAGAATAGTTAAACACAGGAACAACATATTTACAACACCACTGAAATCTTTATTACCCATTTTTAAGATAAGACAAATCAATTTAAGACTTGAGAACACTCACATGGGCTTATCAACTTGTTGAATGTTGGTGCAGTTTTATGGTCTACACCATGGTATCAAAACAAAGCACCACAATGGTCACCTCTGTCCCTAAAGTCTGTCATTATCACCGAGATATCAGGTGATCAGATTGTGAGCTGCATCTTAATGGCATCTTGTGGTGCTTCTGTGCACATTCCTAAGCACCCAGAGATTCACCCAACTACTAAGTCTGAAAAGCTCTCTTCTGAATTCTCAATCTTCACAAAAATTTACATAAGCAAAACACCTGGCAAGGAAAAAAAAATCACCATAAAATAATAAAAGATAATATTCTCTAAGCAGTGGAGCACAGAAGATAGAAGTACTCTCAATAGTTTTCAGAACAGCTTCAGTTTATGATATCATAATCAGCGATAAGTATTCCCAACTTAGTATGTAAATATAAACAGAACCCCAGACACAAGAGCTTCGGTTCCCAGTAAACATTCACAGAATCATAGAACCTTTTGGTTGGAAAAGACCTTTGAGATCATGGAGTCCAACCGTACCTGTCCACTACTAAACCAGATCTCTGAGCACCTCATCCACCCCTCTTCTAAATCCCTCCAGGGATGGGGACTCCACCACTGCCCTGGGCAACCCCTTCCAATGCCTCAGAACCCTTGCAGCAAAGAAATTCTTCCTCACATCCCATCTCAACTGCCCTGGCCACAACTGGAGCCCATTTCCTCTTGGCCTGTCCCTTGGGCCTTGGTTGAACAGACCCACCCCCACCTCTCTCCACCCTCCTCCAAGGGACTTGCACAGAGCCACAAGGTCTCCCCTCAGCCTCCTTTTCTCCAGGCTCAACACCCCCAGGTCCCTCAGCCACAAGGGAACTCAGCACACTTGTGCTCCAGACCCTTCCCCAGCTCCGTTCCCTTCTCTGGACACGCTCCAGCACCTCCATGTCCTTCTTGGACTCAGGGGCCCAACACTGACCCCAGCACTCCAGCTGCAGCCTCACCAGTGCTGAGTACAAGGCAGGATGAATTCAGTAGCAAAGACCTTCCCGTTGATGTCCACAACACCTACATACACATTTCTGACAGTTGTCTTGGCCCAGAAAACCAACCCTAAATCGGCCAACTGGGTGCTTGATGCCACCCTGCAGTCCTTGCCCTTCACAACTGAAATTCCTTTGTTCTTTTGTCCTCACCATTTCCCACATCCCTCTTCCCTCTGCCAGTTGTTTAGACTTCACACTCACTTGGACAAGTTTCTTTTGGGGGTTGGCAGGGTTCCAAGCACAACGGGGCTGATGTCTGAACACAATCACTGAGATACCACCGCTGAAGATGTGTCAAAGTTTGATCTTTAAATAAGTAACCCTTAAAATGTCCATGTTTCTGTATTCCAATATCCAGGGTGACTGGAAAACTATTCCAGATGAATCAGGTAACTATGTGCTACTAAAGAACATGGTAAAGCCATTTTTCAGTGCTGACAACATTAAAAGTTTGGTGTTTAATCACCAGAAATGCCTGATGGAAATCATGTTATTCAGTCAGTTTAGGACGCATCAGTCTGAACAGATTTGATTTAAAATTTACAAGTTTGTATAGAATTTTACTAGAAATTAAAACCTTTCCACAGTATTCAGGAAGTCACTTCCAAATGTATAAAAAATAAGATCTGAATGATCTGAAATTCTGCTTTTAAGGAGGAGTTGCTATTTTACCCCTTCTAGACATTGCAGCAGCAAAAACTTCAGGCTAATCACAGATCCCCCAGTCACACCAGCAGCAGATACTAGATGAAGAACACAATATGCTGTTGTAACAGCAGCAGGTCAACCCCCATACTCACAGGAAGCTTTGTGAAGGCAGGATTGGTGACATGTTTTCCAAAGGCATCTTCCTGGAATTGCAGCAGCTGCACCACCAGCCCAGCCAGTGTTTTATTGGTAGGAGCATCTGCTTGAACATACTGCAAGACAAAAAAAACCACATGCTTAACTTGGGATAGAGGATAATAAAACATGAAGACTGGTTTACTAATTCCCCAAAACCACTTTATCAGTTGTAGAGCAGAGTTTTAAGATTTAAGGATCACTGTGTGGCTGGGGTGGGGGATGTGGGCATAGGAGGAGCACCAAGCACAAACATTTATCAAGCTTTATTCTTAAAATTACAGCACAAATCAGTGAATCATCCTCAGTTCCTCACAGCCACCGCTATTTTACAGATGGAGATTAACTACTGCAATCTGATTTGTAGTTCCTAATAAAGGCCAGACTAATTCTGGCCCACACATACACAAAGCTTTCTCCAGCAACTTTACAAGCTCCTTCTGTAATCAACTACTACACTTTAATCCTAAGAGCATCCATTTGGTACTACATCACACGTCACGTACAGAGAGAAAAACTGATCAGGACAAGTGCACTTGCAATGCTTTGTGACAATCTAAGCATGTCCCAAGGTTACACTCCTAATAAAATGTGTATATGTAAAAGGGGAAATCACAGCATGGAATATAAAACAAAAAACCTCCCATGCCTGCTGAGTCTTCATTACTCCTCATATTACAATATTCACTTACTGGATGTAATCTCCTCACCACACCAGGAGACTGGTAAGCTAATGAAGAGCTGCTCTTAAAGAAGACTTTTAAGAGCAGAACAAATATTACTTGTTCATGTAGAATATGGAGTAATATTAGCTACCTTAGAGTCATTTACCAGCCTAACATGATGACTCACAAGGTCTTTGCTCTTCCCTCAAATCAGATTCTTCCAAAGCCCCATAAAAAAAAACAACAGAGAGCCAGAACCCTCCAAAGTTTAAAGCAGTGGTGTTAAATAGCAGTTAAATCTAACTAAGCTTTCCAAAGCACCACCTACCCAGCCAAAGATACTACAGACACTGACTTTTCCATCACAATTTAACAGTATGTCACTACCTCCAGATGCAAGTTCCTTCGGCATTTGTTAAGAGGCAGACAAGACACACCTGAGAAATTAAATCTTTCCAACTCAAAGGACACAAATACCTTTAAGCTCCTCAGGTGTCCTGCCCTGTGGATAAAACCTAATCCAGAAACACAAGCCTATAAAGAACAGAAAGATGAATTTCCAAAGCTGCCTTTTATTTAGCTCTCTCCCCTCCCTGCAGGAAAGGCGGGCACCTGTGACAATTTTATCCAGTTAAAAACTCCTATCAAGTCACATCAGTTACCAGAGAGATATGAAGCAGCAATAACACTCTTTATTGCTGTTAGAACCCAGCTGAAGATAAAAGATTTTCGTTCTTTGGCTTTTTAAAAACCTCCAGCCCGTCATGCTCCTCCCAGAGACCAACTATTTTCTTTCTAATTTCTGGACTAGAAGCTTTGAGTCCTGCAGCCAAACCCTCTAGAGCGGTTTAAACAATCTTTTGTTGGAATTACTGACCTTACGGTGGCAAAGTGGAGCACGTGACTCACTCAAGATGCCCCAGTTTAAATCCAGTATCTTCACTGAAAAGCCCATCCCAGGCTCTGCATCAGCTTACCAGGTGCTGCAGCTCAGGGGGAAGCCACTCTCGTGCCTTTGTCACACGTGGTACAATCCTCCAGCAGAGAAGCACATGACAATGCTTAAACCCCTACTGTTAAACTTGCCAGAACTCTTTTTATCAGCTTCCTAAGGTTTGCTAAACCAAAAAGGATGATTACCAAAATGCATAGTGCTGTGGATTTTTATAGCTGTTAATAAAAGATTTATCTTTTATTCCAGGTTGCCCAAGGAAGTTGTAGATGCCCCCTCCCTGGAAGTGTTCTCGGCCAGGCTGGATGAGGCTTTGAGCAACCTGGTCTAGTGGAAGGTGTCCCTGCTGCTGGCAGGGGGGTTGGGACTGGATGATCTTTAAGGTCCCTTCCAATCCAAACCATTCTATGATTCTATCTTGTATTAATTTTTGTGACTAAAATAAGTTACTTTTTAAAGTAACTTATTTATTTAAAATAAGTGGCTATCACACCCAGGATGTGCAGACACAGAATATCACAGCTAATAACCGCCCTAAAGCTCCCATCATTTTGCACGTTCAGCCTCTGCACCACCACCTTCTTCAAGTCTCAGCAAAACTCTTGAGCTCTCAGTTCAGCTGTGCTGATTATAATGCAATCAAACAAATTAAATTAAAAGGTGCAGGTGAAACAGGTATCTGCTAAACCACAGACTGAGGGTTTGCACACATCTGAAAACAAAGGCAGGGCAGATCAAGTGCCAGACTTCATATTCAATAATCCTGTTTCTATTACCAGGACAGCTTTGGTCTTGAATACATTCACATGCCACACATTAAACATCCAAAAAAAGCTGCTGGTTCCAGTTTAAGCCCAGTTTAAGACTATCTGCCCACCCAGCTGTAGCACTTTCTCCAAGTATCTAGATCGACAGATACAATTTTTTTCACAGTAAAACAGAGTATATTGTTGTAGCACATCTTTACTTGCTACATTTGCCTTTTTTTTTGTACAGGTTAAAAGTCTTAAAGCCTTCTGCACCAAGTGTAACACAATATTTTAAATTAATAAAGCACAAAAAAATGCATAAAACACAACAAGACAGCAAGCATCGATGGGACTCCTGCTAAGAGTGAAACAGAAGGATGACGAAATTCTGTACTTATGGCCATTGCTTAAAATAAAACACAAAAAACCCCAATAATCCATCCAAAAAACTTGGAATTTCACTAATTTACCTCTCAACCCACAGTCTACTTAAACTCACAGCTTCTGTAGGGCTCCTAGAGCAAAACTGCCTCCAGCATAAATAACTCTCTAGCTAAGGTTCTCCCAACTTCCAGTGCGAGGATCCCCTAAACCATGGGAAGACAATTCATGAAAAAGACAACCAGAGAAGGAACTTAATCTTCAGAAACACAAGCCAACACAAACAGAAAAGGAAAATCAATAAAGAAATAGTCAAAAGTTTGAGGTTTTCTACAAAATAAAGAACAATAATTAGTCAAAGTTTAGGGTTTTCTAGAAAATAAAAACAATAAATAGTCAAAGTTTAGGGTTTTCTAGTAGGGTTTCTTTGTCACTTGTAAATGAGTCGCCAAGACAACACTGTCTGCTGTAAATACACGGTGACCTGGAGCACCCAGCACTGCAACCTCAGCCCAAACACTGAACCCCAAAAAGGTGGCATTCTTGTATTGACTTACTCTATTTTTTTTTCCAAATGTTTTCCTTTGAAAATAAAAATATTACATGAGAATATAGCTTGGAAAGAGTATTCTTAGACATATGAAAGTTTTCAGGCACTTACTGCAGATCTCATTTTTGTCTCTTACAGGAGAAGCTATCAGAAAGGAGAAACCCCCGACTCTATTCTGAATTGCCACTATTCTTACAAATTCTTTATACAGTAAAGTCACTTCCTTGCATGAGGTTCCCCCTAAACAATAAAGGCAAAAAAAAACCCCTTCAAAAAGAACCAAAAGCCCCCCTAAGGCAAAAAAAACCCCAAACACTTCAAAAAGAACCCAAAGGTTCCTCTCACATATTGACACACACGAACCAGCAACACAAACAGATCTTTAAAGCAGTAGAATCAGTGAGATGATTTCCTGATCGATACACAGTGGTTTTGAGGGGACCACAGAGTGCTGGAGTCACAACAGAATCTGTCAGTTTTCCACTACTCTCCACAGCAGACAGAAGCACAAGATTATTTTGCATCAAATCAAGGTTTTTAACCAGCAAATTCCAGAAGACAGAAGTGATGCCCTGTTCCTAGATGCACAACTTTGACACGAGTTTTGCTCAAGTGCTGAAATACCAAAGCCCCATTGATGCAGCAAAGATTTTTCTAATATTTCATGTCAATTAGAAATAAAAACATCCACATAATCTTAAGTAGAAACCCAGAATTGCCTAGATTGGAAAAAAACTCTAAGATCATGGAGTCCAACCATGAACCCAACACTGACCAGTCCCCGACTCACCCATGTCCCTCAGCACTGTGTCTACACGACTCTTCAATCCCTGCAGAAAACACACATGTTCCTTCAGTGTAGCTCAAATAATTCAAGAATATAGAATAACCCCTAGCAGTGGAAATCACTTCTCCTCACCAACAAGATCTGCTGTTGCAGCTCCACTGGAAATCCTTTGTCACAGACCTAAGGGAAAGATTCATATTCCCAGTGCCCTGTGGTTACTGACCTCAAATAACCACATTATGGCTCTGCGCTGTAGCCCTGATACACAAAATCCTTTCCTCCTCCTAAAACAAAGAACATTTCAGCTCAGATGGCTAAATAAAGGGAAAGGAAAACCAACATTAAAATACTTTGATTTAGGTTGTAACCCTTGTTCCTTTTTTTAAAAGGCGAGAACACAAAAGAGCTGCAAACACAGGGAAAATCCTCCCTCGGATTAAATCAAAGTCAGGCACTGAAGAAATATTTGATAAGAGAAGTCAGAGCCAGCTGAAAGATAACTACAAACCCTCTAAATTCAGTTCCTGGCAGGCAGTGAACAAGCAGGTGGCCTCCAAACAGACATCTTCGGCCGTAACAACTGCCATTTCCTACTAGCTGCCAAGAAGCGACTCGTCCCTCCTCGCTGTCGGGCTGAGGCTTATTAATAGAAGGACATCAAGAGATCCCACCCTGCGCCCGTCCCCACCATCCTGCGGCTCCACCGGCACCAGTCCAACCATTTCCAAATGTCACATCCCACATCAGAGGCAGGAGCAGAGCCAGTAGGTTCTGCAAACCCACTTGGGCTAAATTAAGGTGAAACGACACCAAACGACCAGTTAAATGTTTTATTTATAATGGGAATAACCCGTATTACCAATGTTTTTAAGTTTTCCAAATTCAGGTTATCTTAGTTACAAAAAGGGTTCAGCACTCGCGTGGGATTCGTATCGTAGTTATGAGAGGGAAAAGGGAAAAAGAGAAAAAAGACAAAGAGAGTTAGAAGAGAGAAAAAGAGAGAGAGAGATGCACCAGCCCTGGGTCCAGCGTCAGTCCTGTCAACGGGGGTGTCCAGTCAACTGCTCCACACTATTAATTTTGAAAGAAAAGTTGTTATTCTACACTTGATACTAGTGCAAAGGGGGTCCCAGATCCTCAACAAATGATCCAGAATTCCAAGTGATATCTCCTCATCATGTTTAGTGTCACTACAGCTTCTCCTCTAACTCACACTTGAAGACAACGACCCGCTTGTTCTTTAAAAACCAAACCAAACCAAAACACTTGCTTCTTTGCTCCCTCCCCCCAAAATTATCTGTTTTCCAACTTTCTGCCTCAGAGGGGCAGGGCAGAGCTTTCAGAGCCAGCCAGTAGCTCCAGCTCCTAAAGGCCAATATACTGAACTGGACATGATTAACACACTGGGAATGGCCCTTAGGAACTACAGCTGTAAGGGCAAGGTTAGTCTCTGCATCCTTCTAATACATATGCCAAAAATATCCCATCCCAAACTATCTCTGGAAGATATTTTAAAGACAAGAAACAACTCTGCTTTATGACAAACCATTTTAATATGAGCAATTTGTTGCTTAATGTAAGAGGAACTACTTAAACAACACATAATATTAGAGGTTGCTGAGCACTGATACAGTAAGAAAGTGAATTGTCCAGTTTACTTTTGAACTATAAATTTTTACTTATAGTGGACACCTTGATGTCACCAGAGTTAGTCCACTCAAAGGCCATGAAAGCCTGTCAGATCCCCCAGGCTTTAAAAATTATAGCATGAACCTGCTTCCAACTCCCAGGGAAGAAAGGTTCAACCATCCCAACTGTGGTCCAAGGCCTGGGAAGAAGTGGGGAACCTCCTGCAACTCCTAACGCAGAGAAATCGCGTGAGATGGGCTCTGTACCTCACACACTCAAACAGGGAGAGGGAGGAAGCTTGGAATAAACCATTTTGTTTTCTGTCATTACATTTGTTGTCACTAACAGCATCCCCAGGGTTCCTTCCCTCTTTACAGGCATCCTTTACCCAGCTGCCTGAGCCTCCCCAACACAAGCTCCCACCATTTTTCTGCACATCCAGGGAAGGGCTCTCCTCAACGCCAGCACTTTAGTCAAGAAGAATCAGGCCCAGAAGGTTTGTGACATGAAAATAGTACATCCTTTCCCACCAGCACAGGGTTACAAAACCCACATTGCTGCCCAACAGAATTTATCACCAAAAGGTCTCTGACAGAGGCAGCTGAGTCCTCCCCGTCAACGAGAGATTTCCAACCTCTACTGCAAATTTTCCAAACACTATTTAAACCTCTTTTTTTTTCTCTTTCTCTCTTTTTTTTTTTAGTTATACTCTAGAGACACAAGAACTCCCAGATATTTGAAGCCTTGTCTAATCTAGAGACAAGAATGATAAGATTTGTAACTGCAATTCTCTCACTCTCTCCTCACGACTTCTGGATCCTTGACCAAGCTCGCTGCTGCTCTCGGGATTCTCTCTGACATTCCCAAAGCTCCCAGAGCTGGACACAACACCTACTACAGCTGACAGCTTCCCCACTGCCAAGGTACACACATATCCATTTTTAAAAGCATAAACTGGACAGAAGTCAGCTATAATCACCACGTATTTTTCTGAAAGAAGTCACGTACCTACGGCAAAGCTGCCACCTGAATTACAGGAAACAAAAATTAAGAAAGAAACATCCACAGTACAAAGAAAAATAACACAAGATGAACTAGAGTCCATTTACTGCATATCAAACAGGAATTAACACTTCCATTTAGAGTATTAAGGATATATCTTTAACCACTAATAATAAATACCAGTTTCCTTGTTTCTCAAAACAAAAAAAAATATTAATTTTTAAAAAAGTATTTTACACAGCAGTATTTTGAAATTCACTTGCCCAGTGAATCCTTAGTCTGACTCCAATTATCTTCCAGGGTTTAAGAATTAAATACAAGTATCTAATCTTTACAACCTGTAATACTGATAAGTGTAAACCAATTATAATAAAGGAGTTTTGTTTTGGCATACGAAAGGAAAGCTCCCATTCCTGAACTGCAGATAAGAGGCCCTGCTGGGCTAGTGAGGTGTGAACCAGCTTGTCTGGACAGCTTTGATTCACAACAGCGAGGGACAAGAACTGTTAATGCTTTTAAGAAGGTGACTTGCTCTTCTGCAAAACAGCAGGTGTCAGTTCAAAGTCATTTTGAAAGCTGATGGTGTTTTTGTAGGCATTCAGTTATGAAAATGAAATGAAAGGACGCTCCTCCTCAAACGTCTAGAAACACACAACCAAAACAAAGCCAAACTGAAGGTATAGTTTTACTTTCCAATCTCCTTATCAACATAAACAGCTTAAGCTGTTCACTCAAGCTACAACCTCCCCCTCACTGCGCCGATTCTACTGGACGTGGCCGCGCTCAAACAAGTTATGTGGAAGGACCGGTACAACACACCGCTGAACGCGCTCTGGTTTTCACCCCAGATCAGTTCACGTGCCCATTTCACAGCGCTGCCACACAAATAATCCCATCAACAGTACCCACAGAGCTTGTCCGTGGGGTACAGACAGCAGAACAGAGGGATGGGCTGCAAATCGCAGGTAAATATCGAGAATGAGGCACTTTGAGGTTATCATTGAATTGTTTTGGTTAGAAAAGACCTTTAAGATCATCGAGTGCAGCCAATGTCACAGAATCCCAGACTGGTTTGGGTTGGAAGGGACCTTAAAGCTCATCCAGTTCCAACCCCCCTGCCAGCAGCAGGGACGCCTTCCGCCAGACCAGGTTGCTCAAAGCCTCATCCAACCTGGCCTTCAACACTTCCTTTGGTACCTGGGGTATAAACTTCCTTAGTGCAAAGATTCAAGAGCCTAAAAGGTGAGAGGAATGCTCTGGAGCAAGCACTGTTGTGAATTGCTGCCTGTTATTTATGAACAGAGCACACAGCTGGTTGGGGTTTAATCAGGCTCCTGTACCATTGAACCGCTGTACTGAGTATTGGAAGA
>NW_010292941.1:412-640 GCF_000700745.2 Antrostomus carolinensis | reverse complement strand
TTCCTGGGATCGCTACAAAGCTGTGCAGACAGACTGATTTGTCTTCTGGGAAGTTTAGGACAGGTAATTTTTCAAGGCTTAGATACTGAAAGAAAGTTTAAAAATCATCATAGAGAGAAAACACTTGAACAAAAAGGAAAGAAATGGAGAAAACAAGAAGTTATATGAAGGAGGAAGAGGATTTACAGGCTGCGCAGGGAGGGGGGGGAGGCACCTTCCCTGGGGGGG
>NW_010292941.1:0-371 GCF_000700745.2 Antrostomus carolinensis | reverse complement strand
GTGGGATTGGTAGTGTTGGGTTTATGGATGAACTCAATGATCTTAAAGGTCTTTTCCAACCAAAACGAGTCTGTGATTCAGAGGGCAAGACCCAGCAAGCAACGACACCACTGAAAAGTGAACTTGCTGTAAGTAGGAGCACCACGCACAGAGCTCTGAACAGGCACCAGACGGGGTGAAACGTGATTCCAAACAGCACGGGTGGCTTTTCTTTGTTGTTTGGTTTTTTTTGCCCTTTTTTTTAACCATACCGGCCCTTCAGGGGTGCGGTTCCAACGAAACCCGTATAAAAACCCTGCCAAGCTGAGCCGGGACTTGCCCGCACAGGAAAGTTACGGCTGCGCCTCGCTGGGAACATGGACGCGGGGGCA
>NW_010292940.1:0-839 GCF_000700745.2 Antrostomus carolinensis | reverse complement strand
AGGCTTTGAGCAACCTGATCTAATGGAAGGTATCTCTCTCCATGGAAGGGCAATTGGAGCTAGATGATCTTTAAGGTCCCTTCTAACCCAAAGCATTCTATGATTCTAGTCTATGATTCTGTTATTCACTGGTACGATGAGATTTATGGAAACATATGCAATTGCAACAGACAAGTGATTTATTCAGGCATGTCTAGTTTTAAGTTTAACTAGATTATACCCTTGGACACCCTATAAACATGTTGCAGAAACAAAAGAAAAGGAAATTGTATGTTTCAAAATCGTTGGTATGTTTTATTTCTGTCAGAGTATCTGAATATTACTCAAACCTGATAAAGGTCTCATCTGGGATATTTCTAAAGAGAAGCTGGATATGCCTGTGGTAGATATAGACTGTTATTAAGGATATTAATATGTGTATACATTAGAATCATAGAATTGTTTAGGTTGGGAAAGACCATCAAGATCATCAGGTCCAATCATTAACCTAATACTGACAAGTCCACCACTAAACCATGTCCCTAAACACCACATCCACAGAACTTTTAAATACCTTCAGGGATGGGGACTCAACAACTTCCCTGGGCAGCCTGTTCCGATGCTGGACAACCCTTTCAGTAAACAATTTTTTCCTAATATCCAATCTAAACCTCCCCTGGCACAACCTGAGGCCATTTCCTCTTGTCCTATCACTTGTTTCTTGGGAGAAGAGACTGAGACCCAACTTGCTGCAACCTCCTTTCAGGTAGTTGTAGAGAGTGAGAAGAGGTCTCCCCTCAGCCTCCTTTTCTCCAAGCAAAACAACCATAGTTCCCTCAGCCACTCCTCATAAAACTTGT
>NW_010292939.1:0-9604 GCF_000700745.2 Antrostomus carolinensis | reverse complement strand
CTCGAGGCGGATAACGGGGGGAGCAGCTGGGCCCCTCCCAGGGGATGAGCTCCTGTGCAGGCCAGCTCGGGGAGGGCTCTGCGGCCGGAAGGGCCAGACCATAATCTCTCTCTCTTGCTGCTGGCGAGGGCATGGGAGAGGTCAGCATGACTCATGGGCCAGCGGAGGGGGGACAGCCTCCCACCTACCCCCAGCTGGGATGAGCCCCCACGCACCCCATCACCAGCAGCTGAGATGGAGGGACATGGCCTGGGGCTTATGCTCAGCACGGTGCCCACCCACCAGGATCCCCATCCCCAAGCCCAGGGCAGAGCCGGCCAGCTCTCTGCGGAGTGCTGAGGACCTTTTTCCCATGAATCACGCTGCTCCACACTAAACCATCTGTGCTGACTGTGCTGCCACTGGGTCTTTTTCCAGTTCCTCCATTTCCCTCTATTGTTCAGCACAGGCTTCCTTCCTGCTGCCTGCACGCTCCCACGCATCCCCTGCTCCCTCCCAAGGGAGCTGTGTCCCGACCTGCCGAGGAGAAAACACGGCCTAGGTCCCCACTGCACGAGTCCCCACAGCCCCGCGTGGGCACCTGCCTGCTCCCCACTGCTGCCTGTGTGGGCAGGGTTGGATGATGGAGGGGACACTGTCAGCAAGCATGCGTGAAAAGGGGGGGGTCTCTGCTCACATACATGGTGTGTGTGCCCATCCCATGTGTGTGTGTGCGCGGGGGGCTCGCCATGGGGAGAGTGGCTGTGGCTCAGCATGTGTTGAGGAAGGACAGTCATGGCAGGAGCTGGCTGAGAAGCTGGAGAGCAGGGTGTGAGGAGCACGGCATAGGGACATTGCAGCTGGAAGGCTGCCTGTTGCTGTAGGACCTACAAAAAGGGCAGGGCAGGGGGATGTGGAGGGCAATGGCCCATAATGGGTATCTCTAACACAGGGTTACAGGGCTCTACCCACTTCTGCCCAGCAGCCTGGTGCTGAAACGAATCAATTTCCCCCTTTCTTGTGCCTGTATCACCCCGAGGGATCTGTGGCCAGCTCTGCTCCATGACTGCCCTGTCTGGGGCTCAGCAGGCAGCCTCCTCTGGGGAGCTGGTTCCTGAGCCCTCCACATGCCCGGGCAGTGGGCACGGGGGCTGTGCCAGCTGCGGGGCCATGGTGTGGCCCTTTAGGGCAGCCCAGCTGTGCTCATGGGCAGTGGTGCTTTACAGGGAGGTGGAGACCATCCCTGTCCCTGCAAACCCATGCGGACCAGCTGGTGCAATGGGCTGGCAGTGGGCACAGACTGCCCCAGTCATGGCCCTTCCACCTCTTGTCCCCAAGTCTGTCCTGTCCGTCCATCCCCTCAGGGTGGTCCCTCACCTCTCACCCCGCAGCGTGGTCTGCAGCCCCCCGAGGCTGGCTCCGGCAGAGCAGCACGGTGGCAGTGCCGCTGTGGGCTCCACGGCTGCCCCGTTCCAGGCTCCAGGGTGATGCCAAGGTGTCCTCACCGGGCACAGGGCTCAGCCCACGGGCACAGCAGGCAGGAACTGCTGCGGGCACAGACAGGCTTCACAGCACCCAGCCTGCACCTCCCACTGCCGGTCCCTCCTCCAGACCAACCCTCTGGTCCCCATCCCTGTCCCACCCTCCCATCCTGCCCCTTCCCAGGCATGACCCTGCCCTGCGCTTGGTCCCTGGCCTGGCTACCCCATGTCCTGCCCCTCGGTCAGGCTCTGCTGTCCTTCGGGGCTGCCCTGCACCCTCCCTGCTCACCTCCTCATGCTCCTTCTCTCGCCTTCCCAGCTAGGGTCCTACTCCCCCTTGGACATAGAGTGTCATGGGGGGAGCAGGCTGCTCCAAGACCTGCACCCCGAAGCTGTGCTGCCGAGGGAGAGCTGTGAAATCCCTGGGTGCATTCAGCTCTATCTGCTGTTCGTGCCTCTGGCTGTAGGCAAGAGGAGATATCCACTTATCCTTATATCCACTGGGACTGGGTAAGGTGCAGGTGCTGGGAAGGTGCTGCCAAATTGGAGAAAGCCTAAAATATCCGTGCAGATGAGGGGACATGAAAGGGCTGGCACTGGGGATGGTTGGGTGAAATGTTGGGAACCCAAAACCCACCCCTGTGCTGCAGGGATGCTGGGGATGCAGCACCTCAGCCAGTTGCTGGTGCCCCATGTCAGGGGGTATGTGGAGTGGGCTGGGGGCAGGAAGGCAGTGGGCTCTGGGCTGGCAGGGGGACGTCAGGAGGGTTTCTCTCCCTCGAGGAACCTGTGCTTTCACCACCAGCCAACCCTTTAATGCAACGCTTTCCGCAAGCGCCCGTCGGGCTGGCGGTTAGATAGGCTCTGCTGTTACCCAACCGTGGAGGATGTCCGAGGCTGATATCTCACAACATCCTTCAGCCCTTTTCCGCTCCTGATGGCAAGGTTGATAATGACTTCCTGCCCTGTGAGGGTACAGCTCTCTGGGGACCACCTTGCTCCAATTCAGGCTGGTCCTTCACTGTCCCAATGATGCCCCCAAAAGCCATTGTGGGGGGCTGGGAGTGGTGGGAACTCCTGATGTGGGAGGACCACCCCGTACAAGTATCTGTATGCAGCTAGGTGTGGAACAGCAGCTTCTCCTTATCGCAGGCTCGGTCCTATAAAGCAGAAGCAGAACTCAGCATGAGCCCAGCATGGCTTTCCCCTTCCCCCCCTTCCCTGCCAACTGCTCTGGTGGGGGGTGACACATCCTTGGGGCTGGGGACAGTGTGGGTGGTTCCTTGGACCACCCTGTAGGCAGGGTGTGGAGACAAGGCTCATGGGGACCCTCAAGATGTGCAGAGACCCTCTGGACCTGCACCATGGACCACGCCATCCTGCTGGGCTCCTGCCTCTGGCTCTTAGAGGAAGCTGTTTGGCTAAATATAAGCACTGTCACTCGTGGGAAGGTCACTGAGGTCTGTGTGAGTGGCTGGATGGGCAGAGCAAGGGGTGCTGGTAGCACTGGTGGCAACCAGTGTGTCATCGTTGCCATCCCACTGTGCTGGAGGCATTACCACTGGCGAAGCACACTCGTGTGGGGCCAGACCCTGGCTCACCACAGCATCTCTACAGACCCCTCATAACCTGCTGTCTCCAGCGGTGCTCCTCCCTGTGTGCCGTGAAGGCGGAGATGGGCTGCTGGGGTGGGAAATGTTGTCCAAGGGCAGAAGGGACACCCTGGGACATCCCCAGAGTAGCAAGTCATAGTCCCGTCTGGTGGCTTGGCGTGACCAAGAGCAGGGCCCAGCCCACACAACCCACATCCTGATGGCTGCTGATGGGACAATTTGGTGGAGAAAACCTTCTCCCCAGCTCCCTTCTCCCTTGACAGTCACCTAAGTGCCAGGATTGGGGCTCAGTTCCCTTGGCTGGGGGAAACCCCTGCCCAAGGACCTCTGCTGATCCCCAGCACCTGGTTCCCAATGGGGGCTGGCCCTTCCCAGAGCCCAGCTGGGAGGACAGCCTGAGCTGGGGCATCCCCCAGCTGTGGGCCCACCCTGGAGCTGGAGAGCTGGTGTGGGGCCATGTCGGAGGGGAGCAGGGCACAGCAGAGCACTGGGGCAGGGCACTGACAGCCATGATGTGCGTGCTGCGGCTGGGTTCTTTCCACTTTCTACAGCACAGGCTTCAAAGCCTCCACTTGATCTCTTTGGCATCTGCCAACCTGCTGATGCAATCTATATTTAGCCGCTGGCTCCTTGGGCTGAGACAGAGCCCTGTCATCTCTACAGGTTCATACAGCAGGAAGGTCTTGCCTGCTCCCTGGAAGAGGCAGATGGGAAAGATCAGAAACACCCCTTGGGCTGGGGGATTGGGCTTCATGAAGATGCTGGCAAGGGCTGGAAGAAGCAAAGATCAAAGTGAAGGTTGGATCCTCCCAGCACATTGGCCTGTGTGGTCCTTCCTTTCTCCAGGCAGCACCCATGATGATGCTGTCCTTCAAGGTCCATGTGTCCAGGTGGTCATCCATCCATCCAACCATTCTTCCCTCCATCCCTCCATTTATTTTTCCCTCCCTCCCTCCTTCCCCCCATTCTTCACTCCCTCCCTCTCTCCCTCCATCCATCCATCCCAAGCCATCATCCTTTGCTGCACCCTGGAGCAGCCTTTGCTCTACCTTCAGCCCTACCACCTCTGGATCATGCTAGGGGATATGTATGGTGATGGTGGGAGCATCTCTTGGGAGCAGGACAGGGTGAGGGACACTCAGGGCTCATACCTGGGCAAATGCCATGTTGGACAGCTGGAAATGTGGGGTTGGGGCTGAGCCCAGGGGGTTTGCTGGGGCACAGCAGAGGGTTGAGCCCCTAGGAGGGCTTGGTGGAGGCTTTTGAACTTGGAAACCTGCTGGATCTCTCCAGGCAAAAGCCCTGCTGAAGGCCAGACCATGAGAGAAGATGCACTGCTGGGGGGGCTACCTGCTTATCTGCTGGGTTCTAAGTCCTGTTGTGGTATGGGTGAGTGGGGGCAAGAGTTGTCCAAGACCTACCCATGAGCTCAGGAGATGCAAAGCATGAGAGCCCAGGGACGGGGTCACATCCTCCCACAGCTGGGGCACGTTTGATGCTGGGGTCACCATCATGGGCTGTAGCAGTGTGTGTGGGCAGGATGAGGGGCTCATCCATCGGGGTCCTGGCTGACATTGCTGTCTCCGGGCTAATCTCCCCTCCAGCAGCAGCTTCCCGTTTCCTTTCCAATCTGTGCGCCCCGGGCGGCTCCTCTCCGCTCGGGGCCAGGCAGGAAAAGCCATCCAGCTGGGCTCTCATGTGGGGCCACAGCCCCCATGTGTCTGTCCCTCACCCCAGCGGCCTATGGGTCATCTACTCCCCCAGTGCCCCAGTGAGGACATCCGGGGGGCTTGGGTCCCCCCGCACCCTGCCTGCCCCCTCCATCACTTGGGTGCTGGGGGGACACTGGCACATGGCTCCTTTCCTGTTTGTGCCACAGGAAACCCAGCAGTGACACATCCTTCAGCAAGAAAGCACCACACTGGGGCTCCTGGCACCCCACGGGGTCGGGGTCAGCCCCCCTCCCCAGCTCCACATTTCACCCTGCTCCCTGGCCAGGGTGATGCTGGGGACCAGGAGCTCAGCCATAGCCCAGTGCTGGATGTGGACCAGTATCCCTGCCACCCCAGCAGCCCTTCTCCTCCCCACACATTCAGTGCCATCACTGTCCTGGCCATTTTGAGCAGCATCCTGGGCTGAGATGTCACCCACCCTCGCACCCAGGGTGCTGGCTGGGGAGCGGGGACTCCCTGCTGGCCTCTCAGTGCTTGGCCAGCAGCTCCTCACACCTACGTAGGGCCAGCTAAAAATAGCCCCGCAGCAGAGCCGCAGCCCGGCTGCTGCAGAGAAACATCCGGGGAACGAGAAGAGACACGGCGGCTTCCCGCAGCACTGGGGCCGTCCGGGGTACCCTTCACCCCAGCAGTGGGGTGGGGGCTCTGCCCCCCTCCAGGGCAGCACCCAGGGGTGTTTCACCCCCTTGCTCTCGATGTGGTTCCCTGCCCAGATCTTCCACGATTATTGTAAAGTGGTTTTGGGGCAATTTGGGGTCGGGATGTGTCTTCTCACAGGTAAAATCCTCCTTGCTGTGGGTGTCCTCCATCTGCTGATGGGGTGGGATAAGCACAGGGCAGGGCGGGACCCTGCACATCTCCTGCCCTTGGGTTCTCCACATTTTCCTTGCAGAAGCAGCTTCTCAGCCCTGCTCTCCTTGTGCAGCCAACCCAGCTGCAAGCTGTGAGAGCTGGCTGGCCCCATGGCCAGGACCTCCTGTCTCCTCCCCAGCACTCTCTGCAGCGAGACACACACGTGTGATATCCCCATGGAGCATTGCAGGGGACAGATGTGACCTAATGGCTCAGATAAATGAGGACAGTGAGCATCCGTGCCTGGGATGCTGGAGTGGGCATCTGGATGAACTGGGGAGGAGAAGCACAAGGTGTGGGAGAAGCAAGCACAGGGCAGCAGCACTCACAGCTTGGGGTGGGACAATGGGGGGTCGGGGTGACCAGGGACTGTGGAGCTGGGGTGGGTCAGAGGGTCCCCAAAAGCCACATGGGTGGCTCTGGGCAGGCTGCAAGCCCTGGTTGTGAGAGTGGCTGTCACACCCTGGCCGTGTCCCCTAGTCTTGCTGGGATAGGTCTGGAGCCGAGCACCCCAGCACCACCAGCCCTGTTTGCACTGACCTTGCACAGACCAGGCTTACACCCACCCGGGGCAGGAGCCCAGCAGCGCAGGCATCTGTGGAGTGTGGGGGCGAATGGGGAGATGGAAAATCCGGCGTTTGCTGGCGTGTTCCCCCCATGGTGTCTGTCTAGACTAACTTCCTCTTGTCCTCTGGAAGCTGCCCCGTGCCCACGCACGCTCACCCGCATGCGTGAGTGTGCAGAGCCCAGTATCTGCCTCTCCTGTCCCACTGCCAGCCATATCCCTCCCTGCTGAGGGACACCCCTGGGTGCTGGGACTACACAGTTGGACTGTTCCTCCCATCTGACCCAAGATCTGGCACCCGGACAGTCTCAGGGTGGGCTTGGTGCCAGCATCCTCACTGACCTGTGTCAGCCCAAAGCTTTCTTGCACACACACCAACCCCTTTATTGTTGTGCTAGAAACCACAGCAGCGGCAAACACCGAGGGAGAGGGGAAAGGGACTGGCCAAGACCCCACTGCCAGGACAAGCCCCACCAAACAGCACCTGGGGAAGGGGTCCCCAGAGCCAGGGGGGCTACAGCAGTCCTGCCAAGGTGAGTCTGATGCCCAGGAGAGGACCTGGAAGAGCTCCCTGAGATTGAGGGGGTCACACAAAGTCTGGGGGGGCTTGGTGGGCTGGAGCGGGTCTAGCCTGATTGTGGGGCTGGCAGAGCTGGACCTCAGGCCAGTGAGGGTCTGTGCTGTTGCAAAGCTTGGGCAGAACCCCCATAGACCGCGCCCCCCCGGCCCCCCCAGGCTTCTGTCCCTAGAAAATCTTATAGCAGCAAAGGGATATCATAGAATCACAGACTGGTTTGGATGGGGAGGGACCTTAAAGCTCATCCAGTTCCAACCCCCCTGCCATCAGCAGGGACACCTTCCACCAGACCAGGTTGCTCAAAGCCTCATCCAACCTGGCCTTCAACACTTCCAGGGAGGAGCAGCCACAGTTTCTCTGGGCAACCTGGGCCAGTGTCTCACCACTGGTGTCAGGAAAGCTCCTACCCACCCCATGAAGGGTTCCCCACCTCTTGCCCTGCCCAGCCTCTCCTCAGGGCACCACCTCTCACTGCCAGCTCTACCTTCTGCATGGAGACATCTCCATGGACCACCATGGGTGCAGGGGGGACCAGGGTGCCCATACTTCCTCTTTCCAGCACCTGTGCTACAGGTTCCCATGGGACAGTACTCTGCTGCCCGGGTAGGGGGGTCTATGATGAAGGAGTTGGAATGCAGATGTGACTATTGGGGAGCAGGGGGCCACATTCCCACTTGTGCCCCCTGGCCACCAAGCTCTGGTCAGAAGGAGGTCCCCTTGCAAGAGGGCTGCAGGCAGGGCTCAGGCCTCGTGGTCACTGGTGCTCAGGTGGTCCTCAGGCAGCCCCGTCTCGTCGATGTTCTCCAGCGAGTCGGCGTGCTGCACCGAGAGCTCGGCCAGGCTGACGCTGGGCAGCGTGTTCTGCTCCGGGTATACCCAGGGCTTGTACCCAGGGTCGTGCTTGCGTTTCCACTCTGGGTACTTCAGCCCAGCCTTGTAGATCTTCTTCATCGCCTGCGGGCAGAGTGGGTCCAGCATGTCACCATGGCCTGAGTCCCCAGTGGGGGTGGAGCCACCTCACAGCTCCCAGCTCCCCGAGTGATTGCTTTTTGGGGGTGCTGGGAGGGAATGGAGGTCTGGCTTGAACCACACAGCCCCAGCAGCAAGTCCAGTGCACACCCTGTGAGCCCTGAGTCATCCAGCACCCATTCTACCCCTACCTAGGGTGCTGCTTTGGGGCAGCTCACCCCTGATGCCTGCACATCCCACCACTGACCACGCACCCTGCTTACCTTTGGTGCCACAAACTGGGAGACGCGGTTCACCACCCACTTTGGCAGCGACCCTGCAAGAGTCCAAAGCCCCGTCACTCAGCCAGCCTGGGCAGGCACCACGAGCCTGTATGCCCTGTGCCACACTGCACCCACCCAGGGCTGATGGCACCTGCCCCAGGCTGTGCCCTGGGAGGGGACCCCACTGGGAGGGGACCCCCTTCTTCCCTGGGTTGTCCTCACTTCCCAGTGCCCTTTGGACCTCCAGGTGACGGACAGCTACGGTGGGTGAGCTCTAGGGGTACAACAGGACCCATCCCCAAGGAGGCACTCTGTATCCTCCTCTCCTCCTGGAACTCACCGCGGGGGTCCACCTGGGTGAGATAATAGAGGACGCAGGCGCTGGCACCATTTGCCTTGATCAGGTAACCTGTCTGCAGGGACACGGCCCTCACAAAATCCTTCCGGGGTGGGTATTTCTGCAGAGAGATGCCATGAACCTCAGATCCTGCCCAGCCCTGCCTGTGCCTGTTGGCCTATGGGGCTGGGGCAGGCCGGGGGCTCACCGGGTGCTTGACGCTGTAGTTGATGATCATGTAGTCATTGCCGAGGGGCAGCCAGGAGCGCAGGGTGACGAAATCCCGGTTCTTCAGGGGGCTTGGGCATTTCCCTGTGGACAGACCCTGTCATACCCCAACCCATTGCCCCCGTGGCCCCACACCCTCACATGGGGCTGCGGAGTTGGGGAGGGGAGCCCTGGGGGTCCCCAGGGACTGGGGGCTGCTCACAGGAGTAGTATCCCACGTCAGCGTTAACGGTCAGGCGCCCAATGTCGTAGGTCTCGATCATGTTTGAGTCCCATTTCTTGCGGTAGCGGGTGTCGTGCAGCACGTCGTAGAGCGTCTCGGCAGGAACATCCTTGCAGGAGATGCGAGTCTGTGGGGAGAGGGGCAGGTGGGCAGCAGGGCAGTACCCACCCCCAGAGCACGGAGCTGCGCCCATCTGGGGACGAGGACTTTAGGCTGTTCCTGTCTGTGGTGTCATGCCCCTGTGCTGCTATAAAGCCATGTAAACATGTGCCATGGAGGACACATGGTGCAGGGCACACCCCTGCTTCAGGACAGCCCAGGCAGAGCCACCGACCCCCCTGCCAGCATGCAGCACAGTGCAAAGGCCAGAGGGCAGCGGGTGCAGAAGGATCCTCTGCCTGCCCTCAAACAGAGCTGCCTGGTGGTCCAGGTTCTGGTGCCTGCGTACCCCAAGCACAGCCCTGTCCCCTCACCCCATGTTTCTTCAGGGTGAGAAAAGGGATGCTCCTGCTCCGGCACAGAATAGAATCATAGTGGTTTGAAAAGACCTTTAAGATCACGGAGTCCAACCATAAGCCCAACACTGCCAATTCCACCTCTGAACCATGTCCCCCCGACCCCCCCATCGACCCATCTGTTAAATACCCCCAGGAAAGGTGACTCCACCACCTCCGTGGGCAGCCTGTTCCAGTGCTTGACTACCCTTTGGGTGAAGAGTTTTTCTTCATGTCCAATCTGAATGTTCCCTTGGCTCAACTTGAAGCTGTTTCCTCTTGTCCTGTCA
>NW_010292938.1:11803-12084 GCF_000700745.2 Antrostomus carolinensis | reverse complement strand
GGTCAGCATCGTGCAGGATGTGCTTCTGCCTTGGGATCACCAAAGTACACCTGGCTACGTACAGGGTCAGGCTCTTCTGGGCTTCAAAATAACTGTAAAAGGCAAGAAAATTTGATTAAAAATTCCTGCAATGTTTTGAACTAATTAGCAAGAGAATTCTCTTTGGAGAAGGCACTTGAGAAGCAGTCCCAAGTATTAGAAAGAGCCCAGTCTGTAAAACAGGTGAGCAGCTACTACCAGGCTGCTAGCACGCAGAAGACCTCCTCCTATTTATTTGTTCT
>NW_010292938.1:5313-11741 GCF_000700745.2 Antrostomus carolinensis | reverse complement strand
TTTGAAAAAAACCCCAAACCCCGATTGCCAGGCGATTCATCCGGTTTATCACGTCCTTACTGAGACTGACACCCGCACTAAGCTGAGAGGCACCATCAGTTCCCACCAGGGAGAACAGGGGAGGTTGAAAACCACCTGTGTGCTGTCAGCTCTGCAAAGCACCACGACCACCTTCACACAGGGACTCAAAGAAACCACCATGAGGAGCCACCCCTGCCCGCTCCATGCTTAGGAAGGAGGATCTGCTGGATCAACTGGAAAAGGCTGGGAGAAATCCCTGCCACTAACGAGGTGCTGAGGGGGTGGAGGTAATTGGTGTGATCCTGCAAAGATGTGTTGTGCTGGCCCACCAGCTCATGCCCACAGAGAGGTGGTCCCTCCATCCCAGCAGGCCCTGTTCCCCCACTGCCAGGTTCCAGTGAGAGCTCACCACGCCAGCACAAACCCACCTCCCGCAAAGCGGCAACGGGCAAGGACAACGACAGTGAGCCCCGCAAGGAGCTGATGAGCTGCACGACTGGTACGAGCCCTTTGGTGGGAAAGAATTTAATCCTGAAGTGGCTTTGGGAGTCTGACTGTGCCCTGGGAGAGGTCCAGCCCAAAGAAACAACCACGCTCTCATTTTTCATCCAGAGATCACCTGTTCCACGCTGACCTCCTGGGTTTTGTCCAGCCACACTGGACATCACACTGCAATGGACCCCATTTTCACTATCTGTCCCTTTGTGTTGCCACGGGCCCTTTCCACATCCCTTCTCCCAAACCTTTATTATTCTGTCATCCCAAATGGGCTTCACCATGAACATCAGGACTGCCAGACATGTCCACCTCTCCTGGGACCAAGCGTAGGTACCAAAGGAACCAAGCAAACATATCAGCCCGGCGTAATCCCATAGCCTCCAACAAGTTCCCCGTCAGGGAACTCCTGAGCTAGAAGAGATGTCTTCAACAGCCCTGGGGGGACTTTTCTACCATTATTTGTTCAGTCACATTTTAAGCCTAAAGCCTGTTAGCACCAGTGAGAAGAAAATGCCTGCTTTTATACGGATAAGCATCTACAATGTGTTTGACTTGCACTTGTATCAAAGCAAATCTGACTTTATTCTTGTACTTTTCCTTGAGGGCAGCTGTGAAGCTCTGAGTATTCGCAATTTGACTTTAGCGGGTACCAGGAGCTCGAGTTGGTTTGGGTTGGTTTTTTTCCCCTTCCTTCTTTGAAGCATGGGAATTGTAGTCTTTGTCCTTCGGGTTCCATTTCTTTGTGAACTACATTTCCCAGGAAGCTCCCGGGCCGGCAGCTCAGCCCTTTCCTTGCGCGGTCGGGCACGGCAGCATTATGAAAGGTAAGATTCCAGGATTTATTCACCATATCACTCTTATTTCATTAGTTGTGTCGGGTTAGGCTGCTACTCCCCCTTCCCCTCCTCTCCCCACGTCATTATTACAGCATAAGAGACTCGGATGACGTGGGTGTCCCTCTGAATTTCTGGCCGTAGAAACGTGTTTATCTTCTACCTCCAACTCGTCTGATCTCTTTCTTTGGAGCATCTTGGATGCGTGTTAAAACCAAACTGTAGCCTCGGAGCTCGACAGGTACGTTTAAAGAGCTTCACTTACGTATAGCAGTTGTTATTATTTTGATCCGAGCACTTTCATTTTGCATTTCCCAGGAAACATTCTGCCTGTTGTGCAAGTTTCTCTCCTTACACTGTCCTACTTCTACACTTCACAGCAGCTCTCAAATGTACCTGTTATTTTTGCTGCTGATTCTACCCATTGCCTTCTCTCTCTTGTGGGCCAACCCATATTATATCTCCACTTCATTCCCCCTTCAAACATTCCCTTCCGAGAGATGTTTTGAGGATAAAGGACAGGAATAGATAATTGTCATCAGTTAAAGCAATTTAAACACTGTCAAGGTGGCTTAACAGCCTTTAGGGAGCATCATGTCAGAAGTTATTCTTAAAGCAAATTACAGTTTATTGGGAGACTTTGCCTCTTCTAATTAATTCATATGGAAAATTTAACCTCTTCCAAAGGAAGGTCCAGCATGACTCATAGTAAACAACAAATCATTGTGAACAGAATCCACTGCTTAGATTTCAAAAATAATTCAGGACTATGGAGGAAGTCAAATCTTGCCTGTAATTCAGCTGATGATGAAGCAAAGCCTTGAGAACTGGAGATTATCAGTAATTAAAGTCCTTCCTCCACCTTCCAGATCTCCCCCTTGCTAAGGGAGATGGTGGGGGGTAGAAATACCAGACAGTGCGTTCTCAGTACTGTTTCTTTCAAAACTTTTTGTACTTTCTATGCAAAACCGTAGAGAGGCCCAGAAATAAATAGTTTTAAAATAGTGAAATGGAGAACTGAGGACTAGACTGCTAGAAAGACCAAACAAAATTAAGGTCCAAACCAATCCACTCTTCTCACAACAGGTCCTGCACACAATTCCAGGCTGTCCTGCCTGTCCCCAATAGCACGTGCTGTTCCTCCCTTAGAGCAGGATCTCCTTTCCCATTCCTACCTGCCAGGCAGTTGGATTAGAAATCCCTGTCCCTGACACATCTGGGGTGGGCTTCTCTCTCAGCAAAGCCCCCTGTTCCCGCTGGAAAAGCAAAGCAGTACCCCTCCACCTCTCCACTGACCCCGGGGAGGTGGCACCCACAAAAGAGGAGGTGCCAGAGGCATTTAGGCAGCGTCCTCGTCATCTTCAGTCCCATTTCAAGGCCTGTTCATAGAATCATACACTGGTTTGGATTGGAAGAGACCTTAAAACTCATCCAGTTCCAACCCCCCTGCCATCAGCAGGGACACCTTCCACTAGACCAGGTTGCTCAAAGCCTCATCCAACCTGGCCTTCAGCACTTCCAGGGAGAGCCACAGCTTCTCTGGCCAACCTGGGACACTGTCTCACCACCCTCACAGCAAAGAATTTCTTCCTAGTATCTAATCTAAACCTCCCCTCTTCCAGTTTAAAGCCATTTCCCCTTGTTCTGTCATTAACTGCCCTTGTAGAAAGTCCCTCCCCATCTTTCTTACAGGCCCCTTCAGGTACTGGGAGGCTGCTAGAAGGTCTCCCCAGACTCTTCTCTTCTCCAGGCTGAACAGCCCCAACTCTCAGCCTGTCCTCACAGGAGAGGTGCTCCAGCCCTTGTACCCTATTCTGCACAAGATCTCTATAAAAAAACCAAAACAAAACAAAACAAACAAAAAACCTCCCCCCAAAAACCCAGGAGTAACTCCAATCAAGGCTTTTGCCCCAAAAGAGCAACATTTCAAGGTTGTTTTTCTCTCCCTTCCCACAACACATACAAAGGTTGGGGAGGACAGGCAGGAGCAGGCAGAATGTGACAGAAAGCAGAGCAAGAGTGTCTTCTGGGGAGGAACCAGCACACCAGCTGTACAGTGTCTCTGGGGTGGGGTGCTTGGCCTCCCTGCCATTTCTCCTCTGCCCCATTGCACATACCTGGGAAAGACTCTGCATGCTCAGGTCTTTCTGGGCTCTTTAGAAGTCCTCTTCAGCAGCTTTCCATCACACCAGTACAGGAGAGCAGGAATCCTGTGAGTCAGGTGTGCTTTGTCCTTGTACCTTGAGCCATCCTCAGTGTTGCCCTCTGTGACAGGGACAAATGCTGGCCTCAGATGGTAGGCTTCAGTCAGCATTTCCAAAATAATTTGTGTTTCTTTACTAAAAAGGAAAAAGAGCGAAGAATACTTATCAGCATCATTTTCCAGAGAATCCCAAGGAAACGGAATTAAGGACGTGCTCTTTGCTTTCTTTTACCTGCCATGTGCTCTGTTCTTGGCTTTTAGCTGAACATGTTCTCTGCCAGGAAGCTGTCAGGAGTCTGGAGAGCCATCAGATCCCATCATTTCAGATCCCATTCTGTATCCAGGACCTCTCCAAACTTGGCTTTCGTGCCAGCCTGTCTTCCCCCAGATCCCGTGGAAGTAGAGAAGCTGCAGCGCTTCGTTTCCAACTCCAAAAGGCTGTTTGTCATGACTGGAGCTGGAATCTCAACTGAATCAGGGATCCCAGATTACCGCTCTGAAGGTGTTGGGCTCTACGCCAGGACAGACAGACGGCCCATCCAGCATGCTGAATTTGTTCGTAGTGCCAGTGCCCGGCAGCGGTACTGGGCAAGGAACTTTGTGGGCTGGCCCCAGTTCTCTTCCCACCATCCAAACACAGCACACTTGGTACTAAGAGACTGGGAGAAGCTGGGGAAGCTGCACTGGCTGGTGACCCAGAACGTGGATGCCCTTCACACCAAAGCCGGGAGCCAGCGCGTGACAGAACTGCACGGCTGCACACACAGGTACTCTCTGTTGGCAAAGGGAGGATGGTTACTCCTCCAGTCTGTCATTCAGGTGCAATGTTAGCTGCTGAGAAAGGAGGCAAAATGTTGATGCTGTGTTCCTGGAGATGACACACTCAAAGGTGGTGTTAGGCTGGGGTGGAGAAAAAGATCACCAGACAGCGCTGTTCACAGCACAGTATTTAAGAAACACGAACACCACTCCATTTTTTGGAGCATTATTTGGGTCATTTCCCTTGGAGCTTGTATCAGTCAGAATTTCCCCTTTCCTTGCTACAGCAAATGTCCTCTTAGTGACGAGGACAAGGGGATCCTCAGGATTATCCAGGGCTAAGCAAGAGCGGATAGTGCCACAAATGCACAGGGTGAATGGACTGGAGAGGGGCCACCACAGTCTGGCTGTGATCACCCAAAGGTTCCAGATGAAAAAGCACAGCCTGAACTGGGAGAGAGGATGCACGGCAAGGTTCCAAGTGCTTCCTCCAGAGCATGCCTACAGAGCAACAATCAGAGGTAGAAGGACAGCTGCCTGACCTGTCCTATTTGGTAAATAAATGTGGTTAATGACAACAGACCTTCCAGGCCTTCTAAGGAGCAAGTTACAGACTCCAGATCTTCAGCTGACATGAAACTCTCCACTAAGACTTTGCTCTGAATTTCAGGGTTTTCTGCCTGGCCTGTGGACACCAAATCCTGCGCTCTGAGCTTCAGGAGCACTTTGAAACTCTGAATCCTACCTGGAAAGCTGAAGCATTTGGCGTGGCTCCGGATGGGGATGTCTTCCTGACGGATGAGCAGGTGCGTGATTTCCAAGTCCCAGCCTGCCCTAAATGTGGTGGAATCCTGAAGCCCGACGTGACATTCTTTGGAGACACAGTGAGCCGTGAAAAAGTGAATTTCGTGCACCAGCGCCTGGCGGAATCAGACTCCATGCTGGTGGCAGGATCCTCCATGCAGGTAAGTAGATCTTCCTCCCACACTGCATTCCTGTTTCTGTGCCACTCTGCCTGTGACAGTCCTTGGTCCCACAGTTTAGGACTATGGATTGCTTGTGGATCACAACAGCCTCTCCAGAGCTTCTTTGTATTTTATTTTTACTGTGGTTGGAATCTGGCTTCACAGTGGGTCTGTTTGGGCTTCCCTGTCACTCTATTGTCAGTCTACTTCACGCTGCTAGAAATTACTCCATTCACACCTTCGGACCTCTCTCTGCTACCTCCTCCATCACTACATTGTAGGTTCACAATTGGCCATAAAGCCAAGATACCTGATACAATTCAGCCCTGCAGAGATCACCACCCCACATTTTTTAGCTTGACTTTTTTAGCCTTTGGCAGCTTTCTAGGCCTCATGGCACAGTGTGTGAAATACCAGATTTCAGGACCTCTGATTCCTAATGAAATTCTCAAGAAGAGAGCAGAAATATCTCTGCTTGCTGCTTGCTACAATTGTCCTTTGTATCACAATGTGTTTTGTCCGTTAGCTTCTTATCTAAAAAGTAAGGTAGTTTAGACACCCCTGTTGTTTAATCTGTGGAAGCTTTTGGAATAAAGTGTGTACAAGAGAATTTTTTCCAGGAACAAGTTCTATTACATTTAAAAAAAAAAAAAAAAAAGCCTCCCAGAACAAGATAAAACCAAGGCTGCCTGATTGTGATTCTCTTGGCTTCAGGATACCGGAGACAAATTCCTTGAGCTCACACTTCTTAAGCTTATAATCCTTTGTACAGGAATGATTGAAATGCCTTGGGTTCATTCGTGTACTACCTAAGCTGGGCCATGTGAGAACCATCAAAGTAGAAGCGTTTAAGTATCTGTGATAACTAATAAAAGCTGCTGCAGAGATTTACTAAAAAACAAGGGCGTTTCTCTTCAATGCACTGTGAAGTTTCAGTTTCTATGAAACTGCAAATCCTTCACTGACAGAGGTTAAAAGCTGTTCTTTTCTGTGCACTCCTGAATGAAGACATTTCCTACCCGAATTAAGTGCAGTTGCCTAACACAGCATGTACACACGGCCCCTTTTCCCACTGCCAACAACAACTATTTTAACTTTTCTTACTCCTTTCTGTAGCTCTTCTTTTGCCTAAGCTGCCAATAATTTTGT
>NW_010292938.1:2352-5287 GCF_000700745.2 Antrostomus carolinensis | reverse complement strand
TCCTGCAGGTATATTCTGGTTACAGGTTTGCTCTGGCTGCCCGGGAGAAGCAGCTGCCCATTGCAATCCTTAACATTGGGCCCACACGGTTAGATCACTTTGCGTCCTTAAAACTGAATTCCCGCTGCGGAGAGCTGCTGCCTTTGATTGTGGTACATGACTCAACAAGCTGAGCTTTAGTAGCTATCAGGAGTAAAATCATTCCTACAAGGTGAGTACCTTCCCCATTCAGCCACCTTACAGGGTAAGAAGACGTGTTCCCATCAGATGCTGAGACTGAGGTGCACTGACTAAAAATGTGTCCCCACAAACGTGCAGCAAAACGTGGCTGTGAATTTTCACCCGTAACTGGTTCGCTCTGCCAGGCCAGGATCCTGTTTCCCATTATCATAAACAAAAAGCATACTAAGTGCTAATGCTCCCAGAAAACTGGGCAGGAGCAGCCAGCAGACTCGGCAGTGCTGAGTTCCGATCCATCTGTCACGATCAGAAAACTACAGGGGATCATCTGCAGATGCAGAAAACCTGATCAACACTGTTGCCTTTGCGACTGACACTTCAGAGCCATGCCTGGATTAATTGGTCCAGCTCATCCTAATCAAAACACTGCTCTTTAAAATAACCAACTCCATCTCTAAAGCAGCTTCTACCCTCCACTCCTGCAGGACTCATCATCTCAAAAGGGGAAACCTCAATCCAAGAGGCAGCTGTGGGATGCAATGCACGGCCCGTGATGACACCAGGAGAGGGCAGCAAGCCTCGCACCTACCAACCTGGCCAGTTTGCTCTGTTGAAACCATCTCCACTTACCAGGAAACAGGATGATGATGATGATTAAAAAAAAGTACTTTTCTGCCTTACCTTGCCATTGTAAACAATGCCTTTTCTTTTCGTTCACTGGGACAGGATAATCAAACCACCATATCTGAGAACAAAACACTTTTCTTCTAACAGTCCCCAGAGAAGAACGAGGGACAGGGATTCTGACCAAGTAACTTGAGGCTGTAGCACAGGAGGGCGATGTGGAAAACCACAGTATCTGCTGGAGGATCCAACACCACTAGCAGGCAACTGTGGAGCGTGCAAAGAAGAAAAGGAGGCAAGAGGAACTGCCATTGTCATTTTAAAAAACAAACAAAAAAAAGGTTCAAAAGGGAAGCTGAACAAGAATGCTGCTCCTGTAAGAGATTACTCAAAAGGACAGACTATAAGGCTGACGTCTTCTAGCAAGGAGGGGAAGTCAGCATTTCTCTCTCGACTGTCAGTTGAGAAGCCAAACTGCTTACTGGCTGAACTCTTTAAAAATTATATATTGTTGAGATGCCAGAGGAGTTATTTAAGCTAATCTGACTGGCAGTGCTTTCAGTGTGGCTGCTACATTTTCCAGAATGCATTTTTTGAAGATGTTATTTAATTAATGAATAGCTAAGTAGTGAATTAAAATTGTTTACAAGACTATTTGCATTGTAATTTCCTCGCCCTCCTATGATTTATTTAAGTACAGTCTCAATAGCCAGTTTAGATTCATTTTTTCCATTGCAAAAATGCAGGATGTAATTACTAACAGCTGATTAATTAAGAGAGAAATACAATTAAATCTGTACAATAGGTCTCCCTCAGGAGGTAATCTCAAGCTATTAATAGATGTAATTTTCCACACTCCTAACAGGAGATCCATCACCACTGGGTAACCATTTTTTCTTCATCCTTTGGGTGGTAACATAAGACATATTAAATCATTTAAGGAGTAAAAGACAATCTTGCCCAGACTAGAACACTAAATTTTCAACCTGACCTTCTGCATGAATCTGCTGCTCCCCTTCTGGCTAGAAGGGGGATTAATTGTTGGGATTGTCCAAGTGCTCTGGTCCTACTCTCCATCTAGCGTGTCCTGTATTAATATTTTGAGAAGAACTGTGACAAGCAGTTGGAAGCAAACACGCCAGAGTCATCTGCTAGAAGGTCAAGTAGCAAAGCAAGGACAACTGACCATGTGATGCAGAGTTCTTTTTTGCTTTGTTGTTGATTCAGATCCATGCCAGGCAGAAGCAAGTAGCGCACAGAATTTAAGGGACACTTAGGCACCCAGTTTCTGCAGAAGGTAGATGGAATTAAGATACTTAAGGTGTTTCACATTAAATACCTTAATATAGCCGTGTTTAACATGGCTGTAGTGGGTCAGAGGAGAGACTGCCTCACTTACAAGCCAAGCAAGGTAAGTTCAGGACCCCTGTCTGCATTCTGCTCTCATTTCATGGATCCCACTTCCCAGCGAGTCAGGTACCTGCTGTTTGGTAGAGAAGAAAGCTCACAGATGTCACACCATCCTTAGCATATTACAGCTGTCCTGCTAACCAAAGCTTTTGCAGAAATCATTGCTGAGGCAGAACAGGGTCTCCACACACAGCCAGGGACCATGCAGAGAGTTTATTTCCATAGGTTTTTCCATGTAAGAGACATATATGTCCCAGCAGAGGAACAGGGGCTGGGTTTCTCACTATCGCTGTCATCTTCTGCACCACCTTGAAACTTGCGTGACACAGGTGTGTTAAAAACAGAGGCTGCAGGTTTAGTGCCAGTAGAGCCAGCATTTTGAGAAAGCGTGGGAGCACTGCCAAGAAGTCTAAAACAAGAAAACATTTCCAGTGAGGACTTGGCATTAGCCATGTGCCAGGTAACTAAACCTCCCACATCTCTCCCTGCCTCTTCTCCATCTCCTCCCCTTCTCTTCTCCTGAGCCTGCGGGAGAGGAGTCGGGGTGTCTCTTCAGCGTCACTGGTAAATGAGTCGTGTTGCCCTGACCCCACTGATTACACTACACACTTTTAAGTCACTAGGACAATGCCTTACAGTAAATGAACATTTACAGTAAATTTCCTGTGCATGGTTTATTGCCATATGTTAATGAACATATACAACAAGTACATCAGGCTGA
>NW_010292938.1:0-2327 GCF_000700745.2 Antrostomus carolinensis | reverse complement strand
TGCTGAGCTGATCCAGCTGAAAATTGACTTCTTTTGGAGTAGGAACAGAGTATTTCACCTCTTCATATGTTTCCCAAGACACTATTGAGAAGTAAGTTTGCTCAACTGAGAAATTCCAAAGAAAGCCTAAAGTTCCTATACCAAAAGTCAGATCTACATCATTCTAATGCTGATTGACACCTTTCCCTGTTACTCCTTTGGAACTATTTGTGTGGGAAGATGTAATGCAGAGAGCTAACAGCTATCAGAAGGTAACTGTGCCATTGCAGGTAGCTAGCAAAGACCTCTCCTGAGAAATTCATGTTTCTCAGCTTACTGATGTAGTTACCAGCCTGGAGGGAGTTACAGGAACCTCCAGGGTTGAGCACTATAGGATGCAAATCAGCTCTACTGTGGGAAAACAAACAACTCGGTAAAAGAATTGACCTAGTGTTCAGCTTTATTCTCTCAGGCTATGCACAATTTGCAGAGAAGTAGAGTTTTAAGAAGGTGGAGAAATATAAAATACTGTTCCTAAAAAACTAAACAAGAGGACAGGAATTGTGTTACTGGCTGAAACTAACAGAAAAAGAGTGTTACAGACCCTGAACAGTGTTCTCTTCCCCGTCACCAGTAAGCCAGCCTTATCCTCCACATGATTCAGTCCTCTCCAACCTTTTCTGGCTCACTGCTGTTAGACTGGTCCACCAATATTTCAGATCAGGGCTTGACATCCTAGCTCTGTCCACCTATGGGTGGCAAAAGTACATATCAGACAACAGCACAAGGACAGGTTTTTACTATTAAATTAGCTGAATCAACAGCTTGTGCTCTTTCTTTTTTCTTACAGCTGTCTCTTATTTTCAGGGGCAGCCAGCCCCAGAGGCAACAGGATAGGCAAGAGGCACACAGTGGGTTCAAAGCAAGGAGGGCAACACTGCCAGGGTTTTCCAGGGGACAGGACACCAGAGTGAATTCTCAGTCCTTTGATGAATCCAGAAGTCACACTGTGACATTCAGAAAGCCACTTCACCTCTCTGCACCTGTTTTCCATAACGTCATAGACACAATACTGTGGCCCATGCCTTTTTGTAAGGTATTCTACAGAGAAAAAGCATGAAAGACATGGCAGATAAACAGAACCACTGCTCTCCAAGAGATCTTTCCTGAATGATCAGGAACAAAACTGCTTTAGGAAGGTGAAAGGCAGAGTCAAGCCAGCTGGGGTTTAAAACCACCGTTCCAGATACAGACGATAACTGCAAGTCTGCATGCGAGCGCCCCATCCTCTCCCTCCCCACCAAGGAGAAATACCCAACTGCCACATTCTGCACCACGAACAAGGCAGTGGCAGAGAAGAAAAGCTGAGCAATAGCACAAGTGGCTGGTGTTGCTCTCTAGGCCCAAAAGGAAACTGAAACAGTCATTCCAGTAGTTCCTACTACAGGGAAAATTTATACAAACAATTTCTGAAATGCTTCCAACTGCAGCCCAGCTCTCTTCCCTGCTTGTGATGATATAGCTCAGAACTACAGTGTTTTTTCCAGATAGTGATGGTATTTTACTTTTTTCTCTCCAATAGGATTTATCATTTATCACTACAAAGGGATTTCAGTAACATTTACATTTACTTAGGACCTTTACTGCTCTACAAACAATAATTTCATAATCAAAGCCAGCATGTGAGGACAGGACACCTCATCTTGCACTTCCAGCCCTAGGAATGATTCATCTCAGCCATATGACAGCCGTGCATCCAGGATCCTCTGGATTTCTGTGGAGGACCCCAAGAGCTCAATGTTTCCAGAAAATTCATGTATACAAACGCCCAAGGAAAAATAAGCAATATTGATACAAAACTATGACTCAATGTGCCTTAAAATGGAGTATTCTGCTGAGACACACACACACACTCTTAAAAAAAATAATGCAATTCACCATCCTATCTCATTATCATCATAACACCCTCAAAGATGCAGTGACATTCGCTAGGAAGGCATTGCAAGTACCTTCAAATAAGATATTACACCAGCTTCTTCCTTCTCCATCTGGTTCTGCTTTCTCAAAGCCCTCTCACAGACCCTTGGGTTCTGCCCTGTGTCTGAGCACAGTTCATGCAGGAGCTGCCAAGTGTAGGACAAACACTGCTCCTCAAAAGTCCTCTGAGGAAATCAGTGTGCAAAATGATATCCTGAGACGGTGCTTGTTGTCAAACCCACCCAAGATCTCCGTTCTGTCCCTGGCCCAAGGTGAGGGGTCAGGCTGTATGCTCTCCTCCAGCTGGTGAAGGCAAGAGAGAGATTTTCTGATGACCTGGGGCCTTTCTCCTGCCCTGCCAGCAAACAGGG
>NW_010292937.1:0-2970 GCF_000700745.2 Antrostomus carolinensis | reverse complement strand
TATATATATATATATATGTGCATATATATATTTCCAAGTAGTTTCCTGATCTGTCACATTTTGTCTATGCTCTGAACAGAAATAAATGGAATGCCAGAAATACTTAAGGTCTGCCTGAGAGCATGAAATATTAAAAATTCTAACTGTTTTCATGGTATTTTGAAGGCATGGGATATCTGGGAAAGAGCAAGAAGATTAAAAGGAGCAATTGAATATTGTAAAACATCAGGTGTTTTGGAAAATGAAGCTTAACTCTTGCACAAAGGAGATGGAGCTATACTAAAACCTTTGTAACAGTCACCTTCATTAATTTTTCAGTTCTACTGCAGAGTAGTTTTAACAAGAGTGGCAAAGGTAAATCCATCAGGTCCATTCTTACTCAAACAATGGTTGAAATAAAATATTTAAGAGAGATGTTGGAATCTCACCAAACACCTCTGATCACATGGGTCTCTGACTGATTTAAAACCTAGAGCATAAAATATTATGACAATAATATTTTTTCCTATTTGTATTTATAACTGCTCTAAACAATACGCTTGTATCTGTAGAAGTTACTGACCCCTTGTTTAAATGGTGCTAAAAACATTCTCAGCAAAAAGTTTCAAGTCTAGCTAGACATCAAACGAAAAAAAAATGGTTTGGGCTCTTTGCCATTACAAGAAAATTCACACTGTGCAACTAGAGCAATGAAGAGTCACTTTGTCTTAAAGAAAAAATATAACTTTTTATCTCCTTCCTCTTCAAGTGGTTGGCACCACTAAAATGCTTTAACTGTAGTATAATACACAGACTCAAATTTGCTGACTACAAATATCTTTCCAGTACTATCTGTAATATTAGTTAAGAAAAAAAAATCGACTTTTCAGGATTTCTTTTTTTCTACTGATAGTATCCAATTATTAAGAATGCTTAAAAGTCAATAGAATTTTTCAAATAAGTAAGTATTTCAGAATTCTTTTGGTCTAGTATTATTTGTCTATGTGATGAGCATTTTATATTTCAGAATACCACAATCACCAAAGGTTTTCAGACCTTTTATCAAATATACACTGATTTTTTTTCTCATATAAGAAAAGTGCAGGAGGAGGAAGAATAATAGCCCAAATGATTAACAGGATGAATATAATCTTTTTCCATTAGAAAAAAAAAAACAACTTTTGAATTTTTTTGTATTTCAATTAGAAAGAAACACCTGAAAAATTAAATATTGTATCATTTCAAGACATTTTCTTCCTCTTGCACCATCACTGCACTTTAGTCAAAGGAAGAGACAGAAATGCATCACGGAAAGGATATGGCTTACACAGAAGGACAACTAAACTGCAATAACTGCTATAAAAGTCAAGGACATCTAGAAATGAAAAGTGATATAATTTGGAAAAGTTAGTTGATAGCACAGTGTCAGAATAGGAAAACAGCAGTTTCAACATTCAGTTCTTTCATTCAAACTTGAGACAAGAGAAATGTTGAAACTTCAGAATTTCTTAGAGGACAAAAGTAAGCCCATGTGTAAAAAATAAAATAAAATGAAAAGGATACAGGCAAAAAAGAATGGAAGGAAAAAAGAAAACTATACAATTGTTACGAAAAGTTTCATATTTCATATAAACACAGGCTCTGGCAATTAAAATATTTCTAAGAGGGAGGGGTTTTTAATAAAAATAATTACACAGGTGCCCTTAATTACAACAACAAAATATCAATCCAGTTTCTCTTGCAAAAATGCTCACGCACTTTTTTTGCAATTCTGTATTTAACAGGTATTGTTTAGTACAAAATGTCTCTGTAGAAGTTACATAAATTATTCTTCAACAAGGTAGAAAATAGTAATTTCTAACTTTATTTTCCTAATGCTTTTTACTATTAAGGCAATTCCATTCAGAACATTATCTGCCATTCTGAATTTCCATGTTTATTGTTGGAACAATATTTAATATTTATTTTAATTTTCACTTATCACTATTTCTTTAATGGGCTTTTTTGTAATTTGTTCATATTGAACACTAAAGAGTGCATTTATTTCATTTTAGCACACTGAATATCTCATACGGAATTCTCACAATGCTACCTAAGACACAGATAAATTCTGTGATGTAACTTTATGGATTTTGCAGTTTGAATAAATAAGACATCTGTTTAAATAAAAAAAAGATTCTAAACATGAAGTCTTATTACTTTCCAGATTCATACTTAGTATCTGATTTAAATGAAAGCTTCATGGTACTTACTATCTGTCATTCAAAATAATGCAGTATGATAGAGCTTGATTTTCCTTCAGATACTGGGTGTATATTAATGTAAACCTAATATCTTCTCCAGAGATGCTTCTGATTTACTTTTAATAATCAGACCTAGTGAATATGGATGCCTTGATGAAAGTTCTTTCTTAACACTGAGTTATCAGAGGAGTTATGGGCATTAGGTAAGATCTAATTAGAGGAATTAATTTAGTTATTGAAAATTATTATATAGTGATCTGAAAAGATTCATTTACTGACCTAAACGACATCTCTCATAATGTAAGGAATTCTAAAAATTCTTGTTCATCTCTGATGTAAAATATTTCCATAAAATTCTGCATACCATGTCCAAAGTTTATTTTCTTTAGTCTTACCAATGGCTTTTATCCATGTCTACCTGGAGTTAAATTGCTTTCAAAACGTACATAAGTGTGATAGTTTCACTGGGCTAGCCCTTGGCTAGCAGCCAGAACAGCCCATTTCCCCCAAACCCCAGGGGACAGGGGAGAGGATTGGGGAGCAAGGACAATAAGCTATGATACATTTTCTATCTGTAGGTGTATCTTTTATTTCCTTATTCATTTCATACAACAGGTAGATTATGTTAGTGTTTTTCGTACTGTTTGCATGCACTGACTAAGTTCCAGAGTTCTTCATTGGTGACCATGCAATCTTAATGTAAAATACAAATCAACTCAATATCATAGAATCATAGAATGGTTAGGAT
>NW_010292936.1:0-1659 GCF_000700745.2 Antrostomus carolinensis | reverse complement strand
CCCAAACCAGTCTGTGATAATTCTATATTTCTATGGATTTGCTCAGCACAACACCGAGACTCATTGGTTTGCCAGTCCCAGACCACCCATCAAGTCTCTGTTTTTGTGCAACAGATTTATTTTTTATGTGCTTTTATGCCCTTAGTAAGTCTCTCTTGAAAATCCCTCTTTGACCTGCCTTCTGTTGACTTGATCCTTCACTTGCCAGAGTTGCTTATTTCCACCTTTCCCTGTTCAGACAGGACTGGCAGCCTGTCCCTCTCCGAGGGATGTCTCTGCTTCCAATCATTGTGTTCAATCTCCTGCGTAACTACACCACCATTCTTCTCCTAGAAGAGGTTTCCAATAGGTCATATATATGTATTTCTTTGAACCTTTTATGTGAGGTCTTCAACCAATTCCCCTGGCCTGAATTCACCCTTTCCGTAGCTTCTTTTGCTTCAGTCAGATGCTCCATTTCTCTGTGCTTTTCCCTTTTCAATGACTCAGTTCTGGGGCAGGTATTTTGGGTTGCTGCTTCTCCTAGAAATCTCTGACTATATCTACATGACAGGTGACTTTTCTATACAGTTACTTCTTGAGCGTGTGCAATTCTTCAGACTGAATCAAGCATTATTTCTCTGCCTGACTTTTCCAGCCAGCTGGAATGCTTCAATAGCCCAGCCTTGACTTTGCCCTGATTTATCCTCTGCACTGAGGGGATCCGAGTCCTTTGTTACTCTTGTTCTCTGTGCTGGCACCTCTCCGAGATGCTCTTGAACTCTGAGAGACATGTCAGGGTCCTGTCAAGTGAACGATGTCAAAGCCAGCCCAAACACCGGGTTCCCCCTTTCATAGTGCAGGATAGCAGCTCAGGGAGGTGCTGGGGTATTTATTGATGTAATTAACATATCTACTGGATTTAGAATCACAGAAGTATAGAACAGAATTATTTAGGTTGGAAAAGACCTTTAAGATCATCAAGTCCAATCGTGAACCCAACACTGACAAGTTCCCAACTAACCCATGTCCCTCAGCACTATGTCTACACGACTCTTCAATCCCTCCAGGGATGGGGACTCCACCACTGCCCTGGGCAACCCCTTCCAATGCCTCAGAACCCTTTCAGCAAAGAAATTCTTCCTCACATCCCATCTCAACTGCCCTGGGCACAACTTGAGGCCATTTCCTCTTGTCCTGTCCGTTGTTCCTTGGTTGAACAGACCCACCCCCACCTCTCTCCACACTCCTCCAAGGGACTTGCACAGAGCCAGAAGGTGTCCCCTCAACCTCCTTTTCTCCAGGCTCAACACCCCCAGTTTCCCCAGCCACAAGGGAACTCAGCACACTTGTGCTCCAGACCCTTCCCCAGCTCCGTTCCCTTCTCTGGACACGCTCCAGCACCTCCATGTCCTTCTTGGAGTCAGGGGCCCAACACTGAACCCAGCACTCTTTCAGTGCCCAGCACAGGGGGAAGACAACTTCCCTGGTCCTACTGGTCACGCTATTGCTGGCAGAAGCCATGTAAGTCACTCTTTCAAGGAAACATTATTTATTCCCTATGTGCAAGCAGAGTTCCCTTGGCTGCAGCTCGTGCTCGGTGTCTCTCTGCTCTGTGTCTCGGAGAAGAGCTCGGCTCTCCCTGCTCCCCAGCCCCGAGCTGGCCTCAGGGATGGGACC
>NW_010292935.1:0-3197 GCF_000700745.2 Antrostomus carolinensis | reverse complement strand
GTACTGGTGCATGGGGTTATCCCTCCCCAGGCGTAGGACTCTACACTTGCCTTTATTGAATGTCATCAGGTTCCTTCCCACCCAGAGTTATTGATCCCTATGAAGCCTGAGCTGCACTTCTAGTCTCTTTCACTGAGCTTGCCTGCAGAAGGGGGGTAATGCTCAGTAATCCCTTCAGCTCCTGGTGAGGAGGTTGCTTTCCCAGCTATTTTGGGAGGGCCTCTGGCTCCTCCCCACCAGCTCAGACCAGGGTTCCATTACCCAAACGCAGGCAGCTTGAGCAAGAGGCCCTGCAGCAGGGTACCAGTGCCCAGGACCTCCCTGGGAAGGTCCTTGCCTGCTTGCTGTCCCTGTTCCTGCATGCTGAAGTGCTGGGCAGTGTTGTCCTTCCCAAGTGCTTGTGGCTGCTGCCCCACCACCCATCTTGGTCCCCTGCAGAACTGTGGTATGACAGAAATGCAGGGGAGAGTAGCAGCCAATTTTGGGGAGGTTCCTTTATCTTTCCATCTCATTTTTGTGGTCTCCTGATGGCTGCTTCTATGTGCTAAGTGCTTTAACTAGGAAAACTGTCTAGTAGTAACCTGGCTGATGGCTCTTTGCCTGTTAAAATGGGTTGGAAAGTAGAGTCTTCTCCTCTTCCCCACAACAGAGACCGGTATGGAGGGTACACAAACAAAGAATTGACCAGGTAAGGTGTGTTCCTGCTAAGGGCAAAGGAGATGAAACATACTGTGCCATGTTCTTCTGGAGAGGCAGAAGCAGGAGGAGAAGCAAGGGCCAGCACAGGTAATGAGCAATACAAATGTGGTCTGCTCAGAGAATGACTTTTATGGACGAAGAACAACTTTTACTGGATTTCTGCTGTGGGAGAAGAGCTGACATGATCCAGCCTAAGAAACAGGTCTGCACAGCACCTTTCCAAGTGCTATGGACACGCAAATGGGAATTTCGCTGCTTCAGTGCAAGGTGCCACGCAGCTGTGGCACTATTTACCTGGAACAATATGCCTTAAAACTAGACTCATCATTATGGCATGCTACAGCATAAGTGATTTGTGGAGCACGGGAGGATGGGGAGAATTGACAATGCTGTATTTTGGAACTGTATGGGAGGCAAGAGGAGGCAAGCTGGAGAAAGAGGGGGGACCTAGTAGGTTGTGATTCTGGAGGTAGAAAACACAAGACACTTTCATCACCCCTGCTCCTGTGAAGCAGCTCAGAAGGAGATGGAAGAGCTGGTAGAAGGATGTACTTCTGAGCCAAAAGGCATTTCACCACAATCCCAAGTCAAGGTCAGCAGGATGATGACTACCAGATGATGAGGCAGCCAGAGGGAATGTCTTATGTGACAAGAAAGGAAGGTTAAAAAAAGATTAAAAAAGCTCATAACCACTTGGCATCAGATAAAGTCTTCAGATAGTTGTTCCTGAAGGTGTTTCCCTGTGGATACACTGTCCTATAGCTGCACATTCACACAGAGCCCCTGCTGTGAAGTCTCCATACGGGGAGGGCAAGGCCTTCCCTTCTCTTTGAGTGGAGAGCCAGAATCTCATTTCTAACAATTATCATGAGCTAAGCAGGTCAGGTTGAAAAAGGAGAGGAATAGGTATTTATGAGTCTGAGCAAAAAAGGAGCATTGGGCAACAAGGTGCTTTTTGGTGGCTGCTTGAATAATGAGAGAATTATTAGTTCTGATTATAGGTATGTCCACTGGGCTAAGCACCATATTGCTGCTTGCGAGCACATGGTGACCTTGCACAGCAAACACAGTTAAGGCCTGAAGCACTGTGTTTGAAGGATCTTAGATCCAGCTGTGCCGTGACTTACATAGTCATTGCCTGTTTGTTTGACTAGACCTAGAGTAACATTCTTGTCCTCGATGACCTAGTCAGACTGCCATGCACTAGGTCTGCTCTTACAAATGGGATTCAGGCCAGATTCTCACAGCGTTGTAGACCAGCACATTACCCAGTAAACTACTGAGCTTAACCATGCATCTTCTGGTAAAGGTGGTCCTGGTGTGAGGAACTGTAAATGATTGCAGGTATTCTTGCACAAGTGTATTTGTATGCAGTCAGCAGCCCCAAGTGCAGTGGGCTGAGCATGCAGCTCTGCTGTCTGCTGGATCTCAGCTCCAGAGCAGGTATTGAGTGGTAAAGCACTTGGGAGAAACCCCAAAGCTCCCTGTAGGGTACAGCAAGTGTAAGGTCTCTAGATGTGGAGACTGAGAGCCTCAAAAGAAGGTAGATTCAAAGGGGACTCAGGCACCTGCATCCCTCTGAGGCTCTGGGCTGGGCCCTTGGGGTAGCACTGCACGGAGTCACCTGTTCTGGAAAGACCTATTACCTCCATGGGTCCTCCTCTGAGCTCTCCCTCCAAAGCCTGGGTGAAGGCTTCCACAACCCTGGAGGCAGTGACCATAGTCAGTCCCTTCTTACAGGGACTGTTATCTTGTCACTTCATCTTACAGTTGAGCCTCTTCAGAACCACAGGAGACATGAGGTAGTGCAGGGCTGGATTGACTTGCTTGGCTTGATTGTGGTGGTGGTGCAAACTGCGTGATGGAAAAAATAGGTTGAAAAAGCTTAAAAAAGGGAGAAAAAGAAAGCAGGTTGTGAGTTTAGGAACATGACCAAGAGAGGAACACTAGAGAAAAAGCACCATGCCACAGGCAAGGCCTGAATGAGGGGGGAGCTGGCAGGATTCAGGAGGGAAGAAGGCTGGGAGAAAGGTGGACTCTGGACATACAGAGGGAAGATTAGGAAACGGGGAAAAGCTGAGAGCAAAGCAGAGTGTATTTGACCACAAGTATTCTAAAAACTTGAAGCTGAACCCATTCTTCCTGAGTCTGTTTCCTTTGCTGTCTGGCAAATAGCTGGGAAACCCAGTAAGGCAGATAACATTCCTCTCGGGAGACGGTCAGGGGAAAGAAAATTGCCGTCTGCTGCCCTCCTCCCGCAGCTGCCGCCCGCCACAGCAGCTGCCCGAAAGCAGCGCCGAGGGCAGGGCAGGGTTCTGCCGTCGATTAACCAAATACGTGGACAATATTCACATGCGTGGGACGCCAGGACAACCACCAGCACAGTCCAGCTGCTCAGGAACTGGAAGGGGGAAGGGTTACAGCTGCCTCGAGTTTAAAAGACAAGAAGAAGCTGGCTCGTAGATTTCCTGTGACTACACGTCCTTCCTCGGTCCCTG
>NW_010292934.1:0-9087 GCF_000700745.2 Antrostomus carolinensis | reverse complement strand
CCTTACACAGGACTGCTTTCACTAATCATGCAACTAATTGGACGCCATATTTTCTTATTCTCTTAGATGCACATTCCAACAAATAAAACAGGATGCTATTAGTCACGTGCAGTAATATAAAGACTCCAATAGCAGGTATATATGATAACTGCCACATTTATTTGAAATATAGAATGCATATGCATATACAAATGCATGGACACTATACCAAACTGCATGCTACTGAAGAAGCATATGCTGAAGATTGTAATGAGAGAAGTAACTACGCTGTAAAGCATGACATGTGGCTCCATGTTCTTAATTTTAGTAGTATCTAATCTCTCTGTGGCAGTAATGTAGCAGCTCAGTTTCCACAGTCAGGTGTAACTTCTTGTTAAAGTCAGGACTGATTACATGAAAGTATTAAAAAAATAAACATATTTCTTTGAGGTTCCTTCTCAAACTTATATAAAAGTGCATGTGAGAATGAGGACAGTTTTTTTGAAGACAGAACTTAAATATTCTCCTGCTTCACCAGTACCATGTCATTGTATTTTCTGTAAGTTTTCTGTAATGTGCTGGTGTTGGTTTTCTAAGTTCTTTCTACCTGTCTTGGATATGGAGGAAAAAAATTTGGTTTACTTTTGAAGTCTTAGTCTTAAAAACTGAGTGGCTTCATAACTGTAGTTCTGCATAGGAGTTTTAATAGCTTAGTCATGTTGTTTTCATGCAACAATTGACACAAATTTTATTTTGATCCAGCAAATAACTGAACAAAGCGCAGATATTGGTGACTGGCAGCAAAATGTTACCCAAAAGTGTCTGTAGTCGGATACATGTGTATCACGCTTTACCAAGTGAAGTCCGAGACTCTATTTCCTGCAGTTTACAGGTGGTAATCCATAAGGGGTGCTTGCAGGTTAGACTGGAGCATCTTAACTCCAGTTCATATGTTACACTTTTTACTAGTCATAGTATTAAAAGAGGTTATAGGATTGTAACTTTTTTTTTTTATTGTCTGCCTGAGCTCTCTCTGAAAATCATACATTTTGAACGATGGTAATGGGATCTCCCCATTTTCTGTTCAAAGTCCCTTACTGTGCTCCCCAGCTGAAATTTCTGTCTCTTTCCTGTTTCAGTGTTCTGTGTATGGTGACTGCTGGTATTTGTAAGTTTGCCATTCCTTACCCTAAAGATTTTGTTGATAAAACGTTAGTGCTTTTCTGTTGCTTAGTTTTCTTCCCTCTCCTTTGGCAGCTTTCCTCAGCTCTTGGCAGTTCCAGTTCTTTGTCTAAGCTGTCCACCAGGAGATATTCTTATTCTGGGTACATTTCTCAGAAAGGACAACTTTTGTTGCCTCTCACAGAAGCCTCTTAGAAATTCACACAATGTTTTATTTTCAACCAACACCCTGTGTAAATCTGTAGAATCCCAAGGAGTCTTCCTGCTATCAAACTGTAGTAGAGGTATAAGTAATCTCTTTCACCTTACCCTCAACCTTTCATTACACACTATATTAAGCAGTTAATTATCAATTTATTGCAATTACACTGAGGACAGAGATTTTTTTTTTTCCCCAGCCAAAAGTGCTATGCCCCAGTCTTGAACTGCAGACATTAAATGGCCTGTTGAATGGAAACCTCAGTGCTTGTGGAATTATTACACATATAAAGTGGCTTTTGTACCTAACCAGTAATAGGATCAGTAGCTGTCTCAATTTAAATGATAATTTATTAAGGATAGGATTAGTAAGAGCTCACTTGAATTTGGGAGTGGAGTTAGAACCTTGTTCAAAATCCCACCTAAATCTCCTGTGACTTCTCTTTAGCTTGTCCTTGTTTCATTGTGTTCAGCTGGTCATTCAACAGAGGTTAAAATTATACACATTGAATTAGGCACTGAATTAGAGGTTTTATTATTTTTCTTCTTTTTTTTTTTTTTTTAAGTTACTACTCTTCTGCAGCTTCCAAGCTGTCTTACAAACAGAAATGCATGGCAGTTATAGTAGCAGCTGCTATTTTCTCTTGTTCTAAGCATGCATTCTGGCCACTCTATTCCTATCCCTCTGCATATCCAGTTTCCAAGGGAGAGCTATTAAAGGGTTATCTTGAGGGGAGATCTCTTCCACTTCGCTAGGCCTTTCCTGACTAAAAATCCAAGTGGATTTTGAGTGTAAACTTTCATCAAAAAGTTGAGGAATTGTTTTGCAAAATATTCTGGTGCAATTCCTTTTACTCACATAACTCAGCTTGGTTTTTGTGTGATTTGGTCTTGTTAATCTATTATTACCTATTAGACAATAGTATCTAATATGGGTATTAGATTTCTTTAAAAATAAATAGTCTTACTCCTTAGATATCAATAAAGAAGGTAAGTAATTTCTGTTAATAACTTGTATCCAATAACTTTAGTAGTGGCTGAACTACTAAAGCCTTTCCCTCCTCCACTACAGATCCTGGAAAAAAGATTTTAAAAATTAACTCTCTCAACTCTTCTATTTCTAATCATATAGGTAGAAGTGAGAGTCTAATTTGACACAGATGGTAAGTAAACAGTTTTTAAGCTTCCACTACTAGGACCGTAGTTTCAATTTATAAGCTTCAAGCAAATTTTAAAAGTCTGGATTATAATAAATTTAGAGTTGAACTTGGGGTTAGAAGCAATAGATTGCAAATACAAGGTATAGTGAGATATAACACAGAACAAATGGTTATTGTAATTTTTAATCTTGTGTACATAGATGAACTACTGATTTTTAAAAATATGAATTGAAAGTACTTCATGAGTCTACTGTAGAAGAAAACAGGAGCAGAATATTAGTAAAATATACAGATAATACTAGATTAACTGTAAATGTTAGAATTGGCTTGCAAATAACTATGGAAATAAGATGCTTGAGTAAGAAATGAACAAAGTGATTTGTCATGCATCACTGCAGCTTAAATCAGCTTAAGTACTGTCATTCTTTTATGGAAGGATAGTTAGAAACTAAAAAAAAAAAAAAAGAGAGGGGCAATAATGTCATAGCTTAGAAATGTTTATTCAATGTTCTGGCATACATTAAATGCATACAATGCAAGCTTGGGGTTATAGGTGTAGGAGGTCATGATCAAAACTGGTCATTGAATTGACATTCAGTACCCAGTTACTATATTTGGATAATATGGACAGATTAGAAAATATATGTAGAGGAAAGATTACGTACCTGATCAGCACTTCATATAGTACATTACTAGAGTCATGAATAAGCAATTTAGTTTTTTCAAACCCTCAAAGAATTGAAGTCTCCCTGAATAGAATTCAAGGTAAATAGGCAAATACTTGATGTACATATACATTGGTGAATGGAGTAATTAAACAGTCGTATGATAGAGACTAACAGGTTGCAGTCAGAAAAGGGAAACTTTTCTACTCTGCTGATGATGAATTCTGCTAGACTGCAAAGATGAAGGCAGTAGAACCACTTTTTCAGATACAGCAGTAGTCTGGCTGGAGCATGAGTAACTGCACAGTTGGGATCAGTCTTATTTTGGCCTGGAATACAATTCGATGAATCAATGATACTTCTTCCCCATTTCTAGCATCTATGAAGTCATTCCTGTAAAAATATTTCATTTTAGAAAAATAGGTTAAAAAGCTCTTCTCTGACATGTTTCTTTAGTCTACTGCAGGGGCAGAAAGTCACCATGCTGAGCTGTTGGGGTCCTGGAGAGTAAAACCTTCCTTTACTATGCATCATAAGCAATGGCAGGCCATGATGTGGGCTGCGATGGTCATTAGGTTTTATAACATGTATATCTGTGGTCTTTTTACAATCTATTGCCAGAGTGTACTATTTTAAGAGGTGAGCATGTGCCTGTTGAGGATTGATGTGAGCTCACCAGCTAGGGTCTTGCACACTACCAAACAGCTGTCAGAACAGAGAGTTCGGCTCCAGTCCTGTACTGAATTTCATGCAAACAGCCCCTGCACCCTGTTTATGGATCTGCCTGCACAGAGCTTGCTGAGGGATTCAAGCAGGCATCAGGTTGTTCCCTGTAGCTGTTTTTCGTTGTGTGTGAAGTGAGATGGTCCACCTTTGAAGCTGGATACAGGCTGGTGGCTTACTGATGAAATACTCTGTTGTCAGGATCCTTGGAAATGCCAGAAAGAAATTATGATGTTTTTATACCATTTTCTTAAATTCTTGCTTTAAGTGAATTTGCCAAATGTTAAGTTTGTCGTGTGGGACGATGCATTGTGTTCTGGCTCAGCTTTGTCTGTGTCCTCCTTTCCCGATGGCAGGAGCAGACAAGCCAGGAACCTCCAGTGCAGAGCTTCCTCTGGGGCCATGGTAGCGCGGAAAAGCCCCGGGAGGGAGGAGACAGCAGCTTTTGCCCCAGCCCCTGAAGGGCTGGGACTCCTTGCAGCTCCCATAAACGAAGGCTGCCTTCATCCCCTCCTGCTGATCTGCCCTATGTACTGCAAGAATTTTCTCATAGGAAAGAGTTTTGTTAATGATGCCTAACGATCCAAATTTTGTGGACTGTCAAGTTCTATCAATTAGTCAAAGGTCCTGCTTTGTAATTCAGTATCACATGCAGAAAATAACTATATTTCAAGATCATGTCCTTCACTGGGACAAACCTGACAATTTCTTTGTTATCTTTAAGATGCTCCAATGATATTCTCTGGTCAGTCAGCAATAGGAAGGTGCGCGAGGGATGCAGCATCTTGCTTTGAACTGTGATTCCAGCAGTCTTGGAAGAAGTGAGATCTATGCCAAGTCTTCAGGTATAATTTCAGTGACACTTGGCTGATATAAACCATCTTAAAATTATAGCCCTCTCTGCAGCAGTTTCATAGATGACTATCAGGCCTTTCAGATGGATGTCTAAATTGAATCTCCACTTGAACTGATTAAAAAGAAAACCCAAACTTTGTTTCTTGCTGGTTGTTTCCTTTACACTTCTTTGTAATTTTCATGCTTTTGGTGTTGCCCTCTCTTTAAAAAGATCCTTTTAAAATACAACGTATTAACAGAAGACTCTTGAAGATGTTAGTTCCTTTGAAAACACTACTTTATCTGTGATATAGCAGAGAAACAGATTTATGGTAAATCACTGGACATGTGTGACCTCTAAATAACTCAGAACTTTCAGAAAATTTTATGGGAAGAGGAGCAGCCTGCTGTTTTGAGTGTAGGTGAAGCAGTTTGTGAAAAAGGAATAGTGATGCCAGTTTTTAACAGCTGGCTCAAGAACTGCTGCCTGAATACCTCTGGGATGTGTCTGTACTGAGTCTCTGGTAGCTTTATATTACCAGACCCAACAAGTGCTGGTGGAGCTACTGACATAGTGAAAATCACTTTGACTAAGCAGTGGACAAAAGACAAAACTAAAATACTCTATCTGATCACTGTACATTTAGGGATTTGAAAACCTACGTTAAATCCTGAGGTGGTTGCTCTTCGAATTCAACTTGTTTCAGCTGTGGGCCTGAGTTCGGGTTCTGAATAACTTGATAGAAAGGTAACAAAGGTTTCAGTCAAGAGTGCTTTCCTTTGATTTTGTACTGTCTGACTCTAGTACAGTAGTAAATCAGCTCAGAAGGCTTATACATACAGCTTGTGTCTTTGAAAAAGCTTACTGTGCTGTCATGTGCAAAACAGGAAACATGTAATGGTATGAACCCCAGAGGAGCCGATCCAGAGCAAACTCTTCTGACCTTGTGGAAAACACATCCATCTGAACCTCGCAGTGAAACGGAAACACACAGGTTACCCACAGAAGTTAAGAAATATCCTTGTCTGCTTTGTATTGCTTTAACGTGGAAAGTTTTTTACATGAGAAGCTGAGCAAAGAATAACACAGCCTGTAAGCTGATGCCACCATGCAACCCTCTTCAAGTTGTTTTGTTTCTTCTTAGAAGCAGTATCATACCCCAGTTTCTTTTAATTTTGCAAGCAAAGTGGTATTTTGGAGTGAACGACATACTTTCAGATTTACACATTATTAGATATTGTTGCTGTCCCCAAAGAGTAAGAAAAATGGAAATACCAAGAAGGGAGAGACACGATTAAAATTAACTTGAGCATGTAAAAGCTAGATCGTTATTTAAAATGGAGTAGAGATTTGATTGAGAATAGGTATTTTGCTCCAGAAATTATCTCTTCTGGACCAGACCAGTTCTCCACTTTATCTAATTTTGCACCTGTCAGAATGAACACAAGGCATTCTTAAAACCAAGTGACATTTCACTCCTGTCCTGTACAGGTATAACAATAGGATCCAAATCCTGTTTCTAGACTACAGACTACATTCCTTAAAATACAAAGCCAAAGTTTTCTTTTATATTAAACTAGAATTAGGGGAGGAATACACTATTTGAAACCCAAAAAGCTACATTCTAGTTTTCATATAAGCTAATAGTTGTAATTAATTCTTTTCAAAAGGCCTGGGAATAGATTGAAAGTTACAAACCATGTAAACTTTGGTAGTTTTATATATTCCAACTATAAAGCCTACTACATAGAGATGTGCTAAATATTTACAGACAGACTAGTATTAATTTCTTAATGTCAGTTTTGGTTGTTTCAGTAGTGTCTTTACCTGCTGATTGAAACAATATTACTTTAGCAGCCTTTCTGTTAAATACAATGCTGAAGTTATTCAGTGCAACATAAACATTTAGCTCTGCAGTTTAGTCTGTAAACATTTATAAGGTTGGAATGTTTATCTAAAATGGCCAGACATCCAAAACTTGCAAAGCTGATCTGTTTGCAATATTAACAACGAGTACAGAATCAAGAGTTTTATTCACTTGAAAGCAAAGAAGAAAAAAAAAAAATCTCATATTTGGCTCCCACCAACAATTAGGTTCAGTTTTGTTTCAGTTCTGAGTTTCCTTAGTACTGGTTTATCTGTCATGAACTGATTTCAGAAGAGAAATGGTTGGGATTAGGACTGCTGCTGGAATCTCTGTGTAAACCCATGTCCTAGTGAATGGAGGCAAAGAGACTGATGCAGGTAATACTGCTCTCCTCTCCTCTCCTCTCCTCTCCTCTCCTCTCCTCTCCTCTCCTCTCCTCTTGTGATATATCAAGCTGAAAAAAAGCAGAAGTTTAAGTGTTGCTTCATGAGCACTTAAGTCTTCACTCTAGGTTCTGCGGCTCTCCTCTCCTCTCCTCTCCTCTTCTTTCTCTTCTCTTCTCAGCTCATTGTGATATATCAAGCTGAAAAAAAGCAGAAGTTTAAGTGTTGCTTCATGAGCACTTAAGTCTTCACTGGCATAAAAATGTTGATTTTCGTGAGAAGGGAGTAGCTACTGTCACACAGATGTGACCGTAACCTAATATTTTTGTCCTTATGATACTGTTAGTAAGTCACCACACCCCTAGGCAAGTAAACGTGATTGATCCTCAGTTCTTGGTTTGGTTACTTAATATTTCCACAGAACTCTGCTAGCCCTGGCAATATATTGTAGTTGTAAAGAGTTTGCTCTGGTGTAGTAAGCAAAGATGTTATTTATGTTTATTTTTTGTCTTCCTTCAATGCACTAAGATGCTGAGTCCAAGCTAATCTGGAACATGATTTGTATCATAATTGGATCAGCCACTGAAATCCTCCCATCAAGTCAGAAGTGAAATGGCTGCATCATGTAGAGGGTAAGCAGCAGAAACAGGGATGATGCAGCCATTTCACTTCTGACTTGATGGGAGGATTTCAGTGGCTCCAAAATACTAAATTAGCATTTTCATAGTTGAAAAGAAAGTTTGGTTCATGTTGTGATGAAAGAGCAAGTGCAGCTGGGAAGGTCTTACTGTATACAAGTTAGTTTGGATGTGATTAAAATTCCACAATGTTTTAATGAAATGATAATGTAGAAGAAAGATGATTGAGGTTTTTTTCCAAACCACAGCAGGGTTTAACTGAATAGCTGCTGTTTGACAAGCTCTGGCTACAACATCAGGAAAGGATTCAAATGAGTTTTACAGTTAAACATTGATTTGCCAACAGAGGGGAACTATGTAGTTATCTGGCATGATTCTTCTCAATGTGTTTAAAAGTAATTACTCTCATAGATGTTTCATAGTTGTGCCCATAGATATAATTGCTGTAATGACACAAATGGCCACTTGAATTCTCCAGTGCACTTCTAGTGATTGGATGGCTGATACTACCCTGCTAAATACCTTGAGGTGATTTTATTTTGCAAACCTTTTTCATTCTTGCTATTAGTGCAATGAGAGTTGCACAGCAGGGACACAATTATTTGAAACCCCTGTGAACATTCACGTTGATAAAGTTTTGGTAGCCAGTAAAAGGACTCCCTCTATTGACAAATCTATGCTTAACTATAAGATAAAATAATTGTGTGCACATATCTTCCCAGGCTACTTGAATTTTGTGAAATCTCAGCAACTCAATTAATGTAGTTGAGAATAAAAAACCAAATAACTAAAAAAAACCCTAACTAGCCACAATCTGCAACTGAACTGTAAGCTTTGACATCTCTGTAATTCTGGTCTATTTACATCTGAGCATCACATAAAATATTTTCTCTTACATTTTTCATTCCCTGCTGTAGGATTAAATGAAAATGGAATGGAAGTGGCTCCTATTTGTGGGTGTTAAATATCTGTGGAAGTGAAACAGCACAACTATTTAAAGAAAAGATAAAATGTCTTTCCCTGTTTCCAGGAGAGGGCAATGACTCACTATGTAATGTACCTGAATAGACAGAAGGTCTGAATCTTACCTGCATTGAGCTGTCATTCCTTTGTACTTTGAACCATTTCAGATAACAGTTTTTGCTGATGGCAGCTGCTTTGTGAAAATCAGCAAAGGTGTGGGTTGTTTTTTGGGGGGTTTTTTTGTTGTTTGGGTTTTTGTTTTGGGCATTTTTGGGAGTTTTTTTCATATTGCTCCTAAATATGAAAATACAAGTCTAGTTCAGGATATAATAAGGCTCCCTCTCTTACAACTTCAATCAAAGGAGGTTTGCAGGGCTTAAAGTAAGGGTGAGGAGGGAGAATCCCCACAAGAGAGAGACCCTCATTAATATACTGGACATGATGTTATATGATATATGATATATCAAGGCCAAATGCAAGGTCCTGCATCTGGG
>NW_010292933.1:0-880 GCF_000700745.2 Antrostomus carolinensis | reverse complement strand
CCCTCCCACAGTACAGACATGCAGGTATTTATAAAAGAAAGGCAGAGGGGGGGGAACCAGGGCTGTGGGGAGGGCAGGGGGGGAGCTCCCCTCAGACAGTGTCTTCCCTAGGGACAAATAAAAAAATACAGCCAGGCCAGAGGGTCAGGGAAAACCATCATCATCATCCTCTGCCATCTCCTTTGCGAACTCCAGGTCCTGCTGCTCGCGCTCCCGGCGCTCCTGGAAGGCAAAGGCAGAGGTTGGTGGCAGTTGGGGGACAGGAGTCGTGTCCTCCCCATGTGGCATGAGCAGTTTCTGGCAGCAAAAGCCCCAGCTGAGATCTCACCTCTGCAGATTCCAAGTCCTTGTTATAAGATTTGGGTGGGAACCTCATGGCCTGGGGGGGAAAAAACAACAAGAGAAGGGAGAGGAGAAGCTCTGAGCTGAGAAACGCCCCCAGCTCTGCCCCGCTGTCCCCTCACACGGGGACCTGCCACCCTCACCTTGACAGACATGTTGTGGATGTCCAGGCAGAAGGAGATGCGCTGGTGAAAGGCCAGCTGGGGCTCTCGGGTGGAGTAGATGTCAATCATTTCCTTGGACTGGACGTAGCCCTTCTCGTGGTTGATGCTGGCCTCGATCACGCCGTCCCGGATGGCCTGCAAGCCCGAGGGCACGCGGTCAGGCCACCCGCTGACTCCCAGGGCTGAGGCAGCAGTTTAGAGTGAAAGGAGGAGCTGGCTGCTGTGACAGGAGCGCTGGGCTCAGGACACAGAGCACAGAGAGGGGGTTTGGTGCCTTGAGTGTCCCCAACAGCCCCGGGAAAGGCCTCAACCTAAAACCAGTGACCAACCCGGGATGGGAGCGCTGCTGGGACCGGGTGGGGGCAGCCAGAGCG
>NW_010292932.1:0-1033 GCF_000700745.2 Antrostomus carolinensis | reverse complement strand
GCTGCCAGCTAAGTTAAACTATCACACCATCCTTATCCTCAGCAGATCAGATCAGTAACACAGGCTATGTATGTGTAACCAAAAGTATAGTATATCCATGTGTGGGTCATACTATTGTGTTGAGTTTGGGGGGAGGCTGTTTTTGGTAGCAGGGGAAGGGGCTACCGTGATGGTTCCTGTGAGAAGCTTTATGAAGTTCCCCTGGCTCCAAGGCCGACCCGCCTCCAGCCTAGGCTGAGCCAGTCAGTGACAGGGAAACACCTCTTGGAATCAATATTTATGAGGGAAGAACTGGTTTAAAAAGAAAAAGGAGAGGCCGTTGACCTGAACAAAAGAGGACCATTGGCCAAAACAAGAAAAAGAGAAAATTGTTGCCATGAAGAAGGAGGAGGGGAGCGAGGGAATTTCAAGATGCACAGACCAGCATGGAGAAGAGAGGTAAATTAGGTCCCCTGAAGCCCATGGGAAGTTCAGTGGCAGAGCAGATACCCACGTGTAGGCCATGGAAGACTCCATGCTGTGGGAACTCAATCATGGACTCTGCTACACGATCAATATGATCAAGCAAGAAGCCATTTATTTGTTCTAATACAGTTATATTTATACCCCAAACTAATGAAATCACCCACATCTATTAATATGTTATTGGCTATTTACTCATAGCATGAGCTGTTCACATGCCCCTAATTGGCTGATGGACTTTGCGTGCATCCCTTCCTGTTTGCTTGCCAGGGTACATCTTTTGGATACATTTCAAGGTTCCTTTCTCACGCCTTGTCAACGCAGGTGCTTTTCATATCTCCAGACATGTATCCCTTCAGTTCCCACAGTCTTCTCAGGGTATGCCAAGATACGTTCCCACACCATGCCAGAGCAGAAAGCAGTGCCAGAGGGCAGTTGTGACTGAGTAGAGACCCCAGAGGTGATCAACATCAGAGTGGGAGGAGGAGGTGTGCTGGGCTGGGAGACCTATCTGCAGCCCATGGAGGTGCCCATGCCGGCAGCTGTGCCCGAAGAGGTCCGTGACTCCATG
>NW_010292931.1:6040-8666 GCF_000700745.2 Antrostomus carolinensis | reverse complement strand
AAAGGGTGATCTTTGTGCAGACATGGAGCTCTTCCAGAGGGAGCTGCAGTGTCATGGGTGAGCAGCAGTCACAGGAGCTGCTGAGTGGAATGGCCAGAGGGTCCCTCTCTCTCTCTTCAGTCTGCTCCGCTTCTATTTTTGTTTGTGTCTTAGGTTTTTTTTAGTTGGCTTTTTTTTTTCTCCCACTTGAAATACTTTGTGGCTCAACTGTCCTTTTGCTGGCTGGCAAAGGGACATCCATGTGGTCTGTCGTCAACAAGTGAGCATCGTGGTGCCCTTGATGCCAAAGCCCTGCTGCTGAAGATGCAGCTCTGAAGAGGTTCTTCTTCCCCACTTCCACCCCTCCTTTGTGTTAAACCTTTGTGGTGATCCTTGTCCTTATGCCTTTCTGTTTCATCTCAGAGCTCTTACCAATGGTTAAGGGTCTTCCCAGCCACCTGACTAACATCAGTTGTAGGTGATGGATCTTCAGCTCCTCTCCTTTTCCAGACAGAGGAGTAGCAGGCTGCTGTGGCTGGAGGGGTTTGTATACAGTTATAAATGTATACAGCTTGAATGTTTTTTGGGTTAGAAAGGGGTACTTTAGGGGAATGTGCCTTCTGAGTAGAAGGTGACAAAGCTTGTGATGAGCTGTAGTTCCTTTGAGCTCTCCTTGTAGTAGCTCTTCTCTCTTCTCACTTCTCTTGGAAATGGGTGACCTATATCTCATTTTAGGCTTTAAAAAATAGATTTATATATGGTGGTGAGCAGCCCAAGAGTGCAAGGCAGTAGAGGCTTAGATACTGGGTTATTTTGGAGTCGAGCATGACTGGTACCCCCACCAGCCAGTTTAAGTGAACAATCTTCCTGTGTGAATAAGTTGATGTGAAGCCGATTTGACATCGCTTGAAAACAGACTGTGAACTAGCAGCTGCCCTCACAGCTTTTCCCACAAGTAACGGGAACTTGCACCTTGTAGCTGCTGCAGAAGGATCAGAGGATGAGCCAGCAGAGGTGGAGCAGCTGGCCTCCCTTGTCTTGCAGGGGACACATTGAGGTGTTTCAGGACACAACTGTCTGACGCTCCTTTGCGTCATCGCAACTGAAATTCAGATAAGGACGATGGCCCTGCGGTACTGGGGCTGGTGTGTAACAACACCCGCTGGGGCAGTGCTGGGGGCAGGAAGGAAGGGGGATGTGGCTTTTCTAATGAAATGGAATATTCCACATATTAATATAGTTTTTATTATTCCACATATTAGTTATAATATTTAGAGCATCATTGTGTTAGTAAATCTGTATAGGGAGAAGTGTTCAGTTAATTGGTTGGTGGGAGAAGAGTTGTTTTCCCAGCGATCAGTACCAGCTACTAGGGATTGTCACTGCCCCTCGGTATCTACCTCAGTAAGATAAGAGAAACTTAATTTAGTATTTTTACATGTGTCCTGAATCACCAGATCCATTAAAAAATATGGGAAACTTTCCTGTGGACTGGAATTGCCACTGGACTAGTCCAGTGTAACAACTGACAGCTTGTGGCTGACCCCTGTAGCGCTCCTCTCGCCCACCTCTCATTCAGCTGCTCCCTCTGGCAGGCTGCGAGCAGAATGTGAGATGGTTTTCCTGGAATAGCACTTCTGGTAGTAACAGGATTAAAACATTCCCACCTCTTCTCTCTCCTCCCAAATATAATTCCAAGAGGGCTTGGCATCCGTCGTGGATCTAGCTATATAAACCTGGCTCCTTTGGCTGAACTCTCAGCTCGCTTTATTTCCAGGAAAGCTGCAGATCACCCTGTGCCCGTCTCTTCCCACAGAGCCATTCTGCACTCAGCTTTGGTGCAAGGGACCCAGCAAGTCCAATGGGATCACAGCTGCGCTTAATTTGAAATACTTCAGAAGCTCCTGTGTGTGCGCGTGCATGTGTGAGACAAACAACTGCAAGGACACCCAGAAACCATTCAAAGAATTAAATTGCTAATAAGCACCAATTCTTATTTTGTCCTCTCTCTTCTCTGTCCCCCTCCTTCACTTGGCTATGAAGTGGTGATAGAGCAGGCAGCTGCAACTGGAGTCTCCCCTCAGTCTCTTTGCTGTTTTGTTTTTCTTAAGCAACTTCCAGCTCATATTTTTAGCTCAAACAGTCTTAAGGTAATTTAACTGCAGTTGTTTTCAGTGTATTGCTATCAGATCTTTCTGTGCGCTCAGATGCCAAGTCTGAAAGCATCATTTTCCAAGAACCAGCTCTTGGGTCACATCCCCCAGCACAGCCTTTGCATGCAGGGTGTCCCCGCGGCTGCACGTTCAACACTCACCTTCCCCTTGGGATTTTCACCTCAACCAGCACCTCCCTGCAGTGCTCTCAGTGCTGGAGTTTCCTGGGGTTGTGGCCAAGGTGCTTGTGGTGGTTTCACTCCTTTGGCTGCAGCCAAACACAGTCACTCTCTCACTCTCCTCCCTTTTCCCTCTGGGAATAGGGGAGAGAACTGGAAGGGTAAAAGTAAGAAAACTCATGGGTTGAGATAAAAACAACTTACTAATTGAAATAAAATAATTATAACAGTAATAATGGAATATGCAAATGAGTGATGCCCAGTGCAGTTGCTCACCACCCGCCGACCGATGCTCACCCCCCGCCGACCGATGCC
>NW_010292931.1:0-5764 GCF_000700745.2 Antrostomus carolinensis | reverse complement strand
GTACTTTATCAACATTCTTCTCATAACAAATCCCCCACTGAAACCAAACCACAGCTGTTCCAGCTACTGAGAAGAAAATTAACTCCATCCCAGCAAAACCAGGACAGTGCTCAGCTGGGATTCATTCAGTTTCTGGCTCTGTTGCAGATTCTCTCTGTGTCTTTCTTCCCCATCAACTGTGAAGGCATCTTAGGGAGCGTTTTGAGTGCTAATGCTGTGGTGCTGATAAAATATAATTTCTGTGAGGCTAACCTGCTTGTTGGGAAGGATGTTGAACCATGTAGCTACTATTTGGAACAGGCTGGGCTCAATGGCTTACTGCTAATTGAGTAAGTAAGATCAGAATTAGAACTGCTAACCACTCTTCTAGGACAGAGCAAAAGACTGGGATTATAGTGCTAAAAATTGCTCCGGGGGGGGGGGACGACACACGGACTTGGATTCTCTGCTAAGTTGCTACCTCACAGTGCCTAAAATCCTGACCCCTGAGTCTCCGCTCACGTTCAGGGGTCCAGTTCTGTGTATGCCTGAGCTACTGGTGTTGACAAGTTTCCTGAGCACAGAATTGTGTTCCCAAGCTGCATTGATTGAGGGCTGGAGCAGCTCTGCTGTGAGGACAGGCTGAGAGAGTTGGGGCTGTTCAGCCTGGAGAACAGAAGGCTCCAGGGAGACCTTCTAGTGGCCTCCCAGTACCTGAAGGGGCTACAAGAAAGCTGGGGAAGGATTTTTCATAAGGGCAGTTAATGACAAAACAAGGGGAAATGGGTTTAAGCTGAAAGAGGGGAGGTTTAGATGAGATATTAGGAAGAAGTTCTTCACTGTGAGGGTGGTGAGCCAGTGTCCCAGGTTGGGCAGAGAAGCTGTGGCTGCTCCTCCCTGGAAGTGTTGAAGGCCAGGCTGGATGAGGCTTTGAGCAACCTGGTCTAGTGGAAGGAGTCCCTGCTGATGGCAGGGGGGTTGGGACTGGATGATCTTTAAGGTCCCTTCCAACCCAAACCATTCTATGATTGATGGAAAACACGTTGCTGGCACATGTGTATTGTGGCAGAGTGGGATGTGTCAATATCTCATTGAAGGTGCTGTTGCTCTTTGTTATATTTATTAACCTGGATCTAACTTGGGTTCTTTCATTCTGCTCCCTCCATTCTGCAACTGCAGGGCTGGGTGGGAGAGCAAACCGGAGGGGTTTCCAGTTGGCTTGAACTGATAGTCTTTCATCTTCCTTCAGAAACTGAACTCCAGTTTGATTGGAGAGAACTCTTGATTTGTGAAAGCGTGTCTCTTTTTATCCTGGTTGCTTTAACTCCTCCCGATGCCCCTGGGAGTGGAGTGGTTGCCTGGTACTCAGAGGAACTGTTGTCTTGGATGTCACCACGGCTGGGAGATGTGTGTGGAAGCAGCAGTCAATGTGTGCAAAGGGCAGCATGCTGGGTGCTGAGGGTTTGGCTTGGGTTGATGTTTTTGTTTTGTTTTCTCCCATCCCTCCTTTCCCACTGCAGAGCCCTGATGCTCTTTGCCAGATCAGGCTCCTAGTGACCGTGAGATAATGGGCTTAGCAGACGCCTTCCCTTCTGTGCAGATGTCTCCTTTCCTCCAAACCCAGCTGGGTCGCTGTGTGAAAGGCTGAAGCAGACATGCCTTTGAGCCCTGCTTGCCCTCAGGGCCTAGTTTAGTGCTGTGGAATCGGACACAGAAGGGACAGGACACCAAAAAACACTGCAGATGGCACTAGGCCACCAATTCCCTAATGGACACAGTGTCTGTCTTGCTCACCTGAGATGTGACTGACATTCACAGCAGAGCTGGGATCACTTAGCTGGAAAGCACCAATGTTCCTGGTTTTTGGCACTTTTGCTTACAGGCAGATAACTTTTTTAATATCAGAAAAAAATAAGATGCTTACTAGAAAAGCTCCAGTGGAAGAAGTTTTGAAATTTGTTTAGCCATAAGCTCAAAGCTTCTTCCTTGTTTGCTTTGTTAATCTACATTTTCACCAGTCCTGCTTTGGCCAGTGAAACAAGATCTACTGCAGAAGTGTGAGGCCTTACCCAGACACGTGTGATCTTCCTTTATAACACATCTGAGAGATGAGGATAGCTGTTTGCAATGAGGGCTAAGACACCGAATTTCCATGACTTGTATAAAACTGCCTGTAACAGCATTTCATTTTGAGTTACATATCAGCCAGTGGGGAGAAACTTCTGAGTCAAGCTGCGAATTGAGCTTTTCTGTGCCTTATTTTGTAAAGGAGGCTGGTTTTGCTAGGATTTCATGGTGCCTTTTTCTTTCTCTCGTTGCAGGTGAGGCTGGCGCCAGTATTATTCGAGTCTCAAAAGAAGCCCGGAAGAGGTTTTTGGGCCCACTCCACCCATCTTTCAACTTGGTGAAGATCATTCGCATCTGCCTGTCCAAGACTGTGCCAGAGAACGGGCATGAGGTTGCAGCAGGTCGCTTGGGTATCTCCCTGACACGGGTCTCCGATGGAGAAAACGTCATACTGTCAGACTTCAATTCCAAGGAGGAGCTGATCCAGGTGAATGGAAGGTCATCACAGAAGGCCAGGCAGGAACTGCGTGGGGTTTTGTTTTGCCTTGATCCCCAGATGTCCTTAGTAATGGTGTATAATTGTCAACACACGTCAGTGTGGTGTTCTGAGAAGATTCAGCAGGCTTTGATCTGCTTTTTACATTCTGGATCTTTCTCCCTCAGGCCTGTGTCTGCAGCACCTTTATCCCTGTCTACTGTGGGCTGATACCTCCAACCTTGCGTGGAGTGGTAAGTAAGACTCTAAGATGCTCCTTCATTAAATCATGTACTAATGAATAAGAAGGCAGAAGGGCTGGTACTCACTTTTGGCAGGCTCATTGCCTGTCTGCTGGCAGCAAATAGACTGAAGAGGGATGAGAAATTCCCAAATAAACAACTTCCAAGAGCGGATGTGCCTTCTGCGCACTGCTGCCTGCAGTTGGCTATAAATGTCCCAAAGACTAGAGGATTTAAGGTGACAGTAATGCATAGCAATCTGGGCAAGTGCTGGCTGCCTTAGCAGATGGTTCTCCTTCTCTCTGTCACCGAGACTCCAACCCTCTGCGTGTGGAAAGAACTTGGGTCCAGGATAGAAATCACGAGTGTAGTCCCTCTCCCATGTGCCTGACGTGGGGTTTTAACTAGTGGTGCTGATACCAGACCATTTTTTCATGGAGTTCTTCCTGTCATTCCACTGAAAATAACATTCTTCTGCCTGCTAGAGCTTTTTTTTTAACATCCTGTCCAAGGCTGGCTGGAGCAGTTTCTCCCTTCTGTGTTTGTGTGTGAGAAATGAAAATATTTGAAAGCAGCACAGAGCTGGAGTGTCTCTGAATACTGCAGTCAAGCTTAAGGGCCTCAGTTGAGCTTGGACTCTCCTTGTGCTATATAGGTTAATGCACACATTAAAAGGTAGTTTGTTTGCAAACTAAATAGTCAAAAGGAAGAACAAGAACTGCTGTTAATGTGTGTGCACCCTGGTTTCCCACAAGTGACCTGACCAAGGTGCCTCAGTCTCGGAGCATGGCATCAAATCTACTCCTACTGCTGCCTGTGTCCTAAAAGTGAGGTCAGTTTTGCTCCTGCATAATATACAACTCGCCTGGTTTAGTCTTGTGCAAGCACGTTGGGCAGGGAGGTGACCTAGACAACATGTCCAATGTCCAGCCCTTCAGAGAAGTGACAGAATCAGTAACAGTTTGGCTTTTGCTCAACCACTGCAGGCAGGGTCTTTGTCCCGCAGCTGGTGAGAGTGTAACAGTGGCCCTTTGGGGCTAGTTGAGGTCAGTGTGGACCAGGCAAAATCTCAAAATTCCAAACCCGTGTACAACATCAGGGTGTCTGGAATGTGCAGCTGCCCTGGCACACTGAGAGATGACTTCTCATGTGAGGATTCCTCATGGGGAAAGGTAGAGAGGGAATATGTGAGATGAGGAAATGAATTCCTACCTCTTCACCAGAAAATCATGGCTCTTTATGTCTCTGAAGGGGGACTGGCGAGGGGAGGGGTTAAATCAGGTTGGGTATGAGCCTGGGAAAAAGCTTTGAAATGAGACTGCATGGTTCCTAGCATGCCTGTGATGACTGCATTTGCCACAGGACAGACTGACAGGCCTGGCATGAGGACCAGTTTTCAAGGCAATATGATTGTGTGCAAGGTGATATTCTGCATTCCTCCTAATCTTTTTCCAGTGCTCACTTCTCTGAGCTCTTGTCGCCCCATGGAGTGGATGATGGAGATGGGAGGAGGGGAAAAAAAAAAAAGAATTCTCAAATACTGAGAAATGGAAGGGTTCATAACTGACCTGTCAACACATGCTGGCTGTGAGCTGTCTGTGTCATACGGGTGAGATGAACCCCCAGCAAAGGTCATAGAATCACAGACTGGTTTGGGTTGGAAGGGACCTTAAAGCTCATCCAGTTCCAACCCCTCTGCCAGCAGCAGGGACACCTTCCACTAGACCAGGTTGCTCAAAGCCTCATCCAACCTGGCCTTCAACACTTCCAGGGAGGAGCAGCCACAGCTCCTCTGGCCAACCTAGGACACTGTCTCACCACCCTCACACCAAACAATTTCTTCCTCACATCTCATCTCCATCTCCCCTCTGCCAGTTTCAAGCCATCACCCCTTGTCCTGTCACTCCCTGCCCTTGGCCAAAGTCCCTCCCCAGCTTCCTTGTAGGCCCCTTCAGGTACTGGAAGGCAAAAAAGCAAATTGTCAGCTCATGTGAGTGAGGGCCCCTATGAGGGTGTGGACATGTGAAGGGAATGGAACTGGGCACCCCAGAGTTGACCCCAGTTCACGACCCATCCCCAGAAGCTGCTTGTGCTTATGTCTGCAGGCAGCTGAGGGCTCCAGCCTGTGGCTCTGTGCTGTTAGGGGCTTTGCAGGAGGTTGGAGAGTCATTAGTCTCGGGTGGCTGGAGGTTCAGACAAATCTAGAGAGTAAGGAATGTAATCAGCAGTGCTTGGAGAATGGTGGACCAGAGAGCGAGGTCTGCATGGATGTTCCTAGATTTCCCTGCGGTAAGAAGGCTCTGCCTGTCAGCCTCATTGCAGTCAAGTCTTCTTTCCAACGGCATCCGCTCACTCATGCCGCCACCCTCAGGGAAACGTGTGTTTCTACATCCTGACTGCAAAACTCGTGTTGACTTTCGTTAAGTGGTCAAAACACACCTCCATCTTCTTTAAACAAAGTGGGTGTCTGGCACTGTGCTGCCTGCTTTGCTTTGTCCTCATCCCACTCAGCCTGTCCTGGTTGCATCCTTGAAGAGAGAGTCAGCCAGGGTCTCCAGCTCTCTGTGCCTCATCTGGCTTTTGGTGGAGCAGCTTTGGGGAGATGATAACAATGACAGTTTGCTGTGGTTGCTTTTGGCTTAGGGAAAACTGATGCTCACTTTAAAAGGGGGTGAAGATTCAACTGATTTTTGGCACCCCTGTTGTCTAGAAAGCATCCTGTAAGCACGCTGAGTGTCCCTGTTTCCAACAGGGTGTACTTTTCCTTGAGTCCATTCTATCCCATCCTTCCATGTTCTTTGCTGCCCTAACCCAGGTGGTGCAGGAGTCACTAACCATGTCTGTCTTGGTGAACAGTGCCTGACATGAGGCTGAAATGGCCCGTGCTGAGTTAGTGCTGCTGTAGCCTGCAGCTGTAACCACAAACCATCTCCCTTGAACCTGTAGGCTGTAAGCAGTGGTAGCTCCGAGGTTTAGTTTCATAGAATCATAGAATGGTTTG
>NW_010292930.1:0-6475 GCF_000700745.2 Antrostomus carolinensis | reverse complement strand
AATCCAAACCATTCTATGATTCTATAATATATAACAAGAGTTCTGTTTGGACAGGAAATTGCAAAAATACAGTGAAAGCATGAAAGCCTGCAATGTGTGACTGAAAACTGCAGCTTCCACTCAGATAGAACTGACACCTCTGACAAAAATCATGCCCCATAGGTTCATTAAGACACCTCTGAACCACTGTTCTTTGAAAAACCGCGCAGATTATCATGTTTCATATTTTTTAAGTTGCTTTGTTCTAAGGATCTTGGGGAGGCAGTGATGTGCTACACACTGTATATCCATTTTTGATCAGTTCCCTATCCCAAAACGTTGGTAAATTGTGAATTGTCTCTCAGAATAAGAACACAAGAGAAGCTGTGGGACTGCACAGTGCCTCTGGCCTTTACTGGGCTTTACAAAGCAAAGGGTCCCCCGTGGTTAAGCTCATTGCTGGATCCAGCACAGGTCAGAGCCAGGCAAAGGAAATGAAAGCATCTTTATGCCTGTTCTGCGTAGATGCAGATGTGCTGCTGACTATTTTAATGTCCTAAGAAAACACTTAGGGGGTGACTTGCCTACTGTTGTGCAAGAAACTCTGCGGCGGAGGCTCAATTTAGGGCATTAATTTAATTCTGTCCTTCCTCCCACCATTGATTTAACCACAAACTGTCATGGTTTTTTTCCAGATAACCGACCTTTAATCCTGAATTTTGGAAGTTGCACCTGACCTTCGTTTATGTTAAAATTTGATGAGTTCAACAAGCTCATCAAAGATTTCAGCTCAATAGCAGATTTCCTTATTATCTACATCGAGGAAGCTCACGCAGTAGGTACAGTACAAACATCACAGCAATGCTTACCAAAACTTCAGGCACATCATCATCCCCTTTAGGAAGGAAAGTATGTTAGCAAGGAGGGAACTGCAAATGGGAAAGAAATCTTCCTCAAATCAAAAGTGGCAACACCAAATCTAGGCACCAGTTTGTGTCCCTAATTCTCCAAAGGTTTTACTCACACATCTGACTTTACACCGAGGTACTCCTGCTGACACTCATCTCTGTGAAGGTGAAGCACATAGTTCTATCTTTACAAAACTTTGTCTCAGTGTTAGTACAGCTCCTTTTGGAAGGAGAAAAAAATTAAAAAACAATAGAACAAAGGTTAATTGTGCAATGTACCATGTTGTTTAAAAAAATAATTCATTTTTAACATCTCAAGAACAGGATGCAGACTCTAATTTGAAAAATTGAGCAAACAAACTATACACACTCTTTTATCTACTCTGAACTCTAAGTAACACATTGGCACTGATTTTATCCCAGGGTTGAGGTGGTTTTCTAAAACAAAACACTTACAGTTTTCAAGTTTCCTAACAATACATCACTTCTGGTAGTTGAGACACAAATTAACTAAGTCATCAAAACCTTTTACTAGTTTCTGCTTTACTAGGAAGAGTTGTGTGCAAATGTGTGTTTGCACATTTCTGAAAAAGGAAGGTGTGCCCTGGCTCAAATGTTTCACTTCTCACAGACCTGAGATTTTGTTTGATAGGCTTCATGGGGAGAATCAAGCAGAATGAACAGTACTTTTGTTGCAGCTGTGCTAAATGAATGGCTATCGGCTAGCAGCGCTACTTACCATTTTAAAATCCCCTCAAACAATTTTGACAAACCTTACCCAAATACAATATATGTCCCTAACTCGGTATCTTTCTAGAGTTGATTTATGTGGGGAAAATTTCAGCTAAAATATATCAAATATTTCTAAACCCAGGGCAAGGGGAAAATACAGTTTGCCCAAATTAAAGAAAAAAAAAATAGATCTTGGTACCAATTATTTGAAAAGCTCTACCGCTCTCATACTCTGAGGAGAGGCTTTCATTTCATGGCAAGTTTTGCTGTGAGGAATAAATTGCAGTATTCTTTTATCACAGTTGTGGGATATGAGACACAGTACATCTCCACCCTTAACACCTATTCAAAATGTCCCTTGCTAAATCCCTTTCTCATTTGTTTTAGATGGATGGGCTTTTAAAAACAATATTGTTATTAAAAATCACAGAAGCCTTGAAGATCGAAAAATTGCAGCACAATTTCTTCAGAAAAATAATCCTTTATGTCCAGTGGTTTTAGACACTATGGAAAACCTGAGCAGTTCAAAATACGCTGCATTGCCAGAACGACTGTATCTACTTCAAGGAGGGAAGGTCATCTACAAGGTAAAAAATATCAACAATAATAATGAGCACAATATATTGAGATTCAAAACAATTTGGGAATGCTTTACATTTAACAATCAGAATTTCATTCTGTTTGAGAGCCAAAAATTTCACAATTCACTGCAACTGTGGAGAGAAAAGGACTTGCAGCAAAGCCAGTCTGGGCCTTTATAATGTAATTATTTGACAAACACCTCAGTCTTGCTCAAATATTTATCTTTTGGCTCATTAGGAAACCTAGGTACATCTAAGCTGTGAGATCCAGGAACACTTTCCAGCTCCAGGACCCAGACTTTGGCCCTGTCCCAGTTACACAGCAGGGTGTAACTTGTGCACACACCATCTCCCATGTGATGGCTGCCGTGCAAAGGAAGCCCAAACACACCTGCTCACAGTTCTGGTGCAAGTGCTGTGCTCTAAAGGACTTCTGCTTTGTCTACTTGAGCATCCCTGTATAATTTTATTGCCTTTGCAGGGAGGAGTGGGGCCTTGGAATTATCACCCCCAGGAAATACGTGCCATCCTGGAAAAACTGAAATAGAGAAAGAAAAGAAGAGGACTTCAGAGTAAAGACGATCTGGATAAAAAAGCTCAATGAATAAGTTTTCATAGACCTAAGTGTAAAAGGAAAAAAAAAAAAGAATTTAAAAATAACAATGGAGACAACAAGAATAATAAGAATAATACACATCTAAAGAACATCTGTAATGCGGTTCACGATGTGTTTGTCTAGAGGTTTTCAAGTCTCATTAATACAACCCCAACTACTGCACTGTAGTATCTTGCTACGCTTATGCCACATGCAGTAATGAATAGTAGCTGGGTCTCTTGAGCTGTCAGGACTGGATACCAACGTTTACATTTGGAAGGATTATCGTGCAGGATAAACTTCAGGGGTGGTGACATCTGCAAAAGTTGTCTGGCATGCAAACCAACCGATTTCACATTATTAAGATTCTCTTTCTCTTGTATACAAACATCTTTCCTCAATGTTCACTTTCACTGACTTCAGAAGGCTTCTGAGTAAGACAATCTCTATCGACATTTGTTTCTATTAATATGTTATGACAGTCATGGCATAAAGCACAGACAGCTGTGACCTGATTCTAGAAAATATTTATAGAAACAAGGGATTGATCTTCCATTATTAAAAATCTATCAGAGCTTTTCATATGGCTTCAGATTATTTCCCTCCCCGCCCTGCCCCTCTCCCCCCTCCAGGTTATTTCTAAGCATGAGTAGATGTTTATATTCATCCTATTAATCTTGAACACTTTGAGTTAATGAGAAAGTTACCAATTTAAGAACTTTTTAAGGACTTGTTTGACAGTAGGAAGTAATACCTCCCATTTAAGTATTTCACACTTTTTTTTCTATTTAACTCAAGAGTGCAAGGGAAACATTTTACAAGAAATCAAGTTTTAATTAGTATATTAAGAAAGCTGGATACAAACATACTAGTTTAAATAGACTTGGTTATGTTTAAGTCTTCTAGGGTAACAGTCTAGGTTATAAAACTAGAAAGCTGTTACTACAATTAACAGGAGTACTGCATTACATACATTAAAACAGTGGGGAATACATACTGCATCCATATCTTCAAAAAACACTTTAAGACAAGGTTTTAACAATAAATATTCTCTGTGCTACAGATATCAAAATATAGCTTCTTTATAAAAAAAATTAAGGTACAAATTTAAGCTGGACTTAAGTGTTTTCTGCTGTGCCCTCTGCCATCACCCGGTGCACCGAAACGAAGTGATCAAAGGCAGATTTGATGATGAAACGCAAGTAAGTGGCTTGTAAATCAGGAAGCTGTAGAAGGAAAAAAAAAAAGGTTACTGCATTCTCTGTAGTAACATAACTATCAAACAAGATTTGCAGAAGCTTGTTAGACAGAAGGATCTTGATATTTCTGTATCTGCTTTTGAATTACCCATAAATCAAGCTCTTTAATACATCTAGGCAGCTACAGAGTTTCTTTAGATGACAGTGATTCAAAAAAGCCCTATCCCTCCTGAATACTGCAGCCTTAAAGGCAACAATTGAAGGAGGAAAGGCTGCCACACTTCTGGAAAGAACTCTCACATAGTTAGCAGCAGCAGGCAGGTGCAATTTCATACCATAATCTACAAAGGAGCAGTCGGGAAGTGCAATTTCATACCATGCTCTACAAATGCCTTTACCTAACATCACCTTTGCAATAACTGTAAATAAAGATAGGTTTTGGTTTGTCATGGTTTCTCCCCAGTTAGTCTAGGCATCCCATTTCATGAACTGCGACAGATGTACACTGGAAATACTCACTGGAAATTCTTCCATTTGAAGCTGTCCTTCTGTGTGTCGCAAATCTAGAATATGTATATACAAATAATAAAGAATAATGTTATTGTCCAGAGAAGCATTGAACTCTGGACTTCAGAGTCCAAGAAAGTTTAAGGACCATCAACTTACACTGCATATAGAAATAGTTCTTTTTTTACAAGGTGATTTAAGAGAACAAATACTTTTTGCAATATCCCAGTGTATGTATCCCATTCATTACACTGTTTTATAAAATGTCACCCAAGAGGCATTAAAAAAACCCAACAAACCAACCAAACACTATTATTATACTATGTAAGTGTGGTTTTAATTTTTGGAACATAAAAGCAAATGCACAAGTAGTGCTTTTAGCCCTTACACAGCATTTTACATCTCCAAACTGCTACAGAGACCAGCAGTGTTCATAAACTTCATTTAAATGTGATTATTACATTAATGTCTAATAAAATAATAATCAAGCCACACTTGACTACTCAACAAATAGACACTGGGTTAAAATGACTCACTGAAAAAGATCAACACTACTCCCACAAAATCCCCGCTGCTTCAGATTCAGAATCTTACCTTTTTCAACGCACTGTTCAAAATCTACTGGGTCTTTAGACACACTTCTTTCAATCCTTAAAGTCCGCACTAAAATACATATACATTTAAAATAACAACAGAAATTCCGATTCTTTATTGATCACGATATTTATTCCATCACTGATCATCTACAAAGTACTTTAAAAACATTAACTGATCCATTCTTCCTCTAACTTATGGGGCAGGACTGTAATACAACCACTATCCTCATGTTCCAGGTTGGACAAACAACAAGTTTTCAGGTCTTTTGTGTAGCTTCTGCTAATGGTCATGCTTGTCTTCATGCCCTGACCTCGTACCAGTCCTTTCCGTTTTAGAACTCACATTTTCCTTCACATTATTTAAAAAAAAAGACTAAGAGAGTTCTGTCCTATGAAATTATAGAAATCAATATTCAAAATAAATAATTAAAACAGTGAGTACTGTAGTCCTGTCTACTAAATTAGATCAGACATCACTGTGGGACAGAATAGTTAATTACAAGCTTAATACAAGGTATTAAAAGAACAATGTGCAGGTGGGGTAGCCTTTCCCTCTTTTTCTGATTTATTTATTTAAAAAATTGGACATGGAGGACAGTTGCTTTGTTAAAATGAAGCTTTACAAATTAAATTAAGATTGATATATCTGTGAGAAGTGACTACTCGGAGAAAGTGACACTAGTGTGAGAATTTACACACAGGCACAGACACACATTTTAACAGAGCACATATTACATACTGCAATACATGAAGTCTTACCCAAATAACACTGGATTGCGACTTTGCTGATTTTTACACGTTTAGCAAAACCAATAATGAATTCCTGCGGGAACATGCCTGTCGTCGTCCAAAACGTTTCGGAACTTCTGTGGAGAATAAAAGGACAAAACCCTCACCTGTGGCTTCCCATCTCTAACCAGCTTGAAAAAGACAAATCCCTGTATGACAATGGGGAAGCTGCGGTGTGGAGGTGTTACACTGTCACGTTCGGGCTCCGTACCGAGCAGCGCCCCAGCAATCACGAATGCGGGGCGGGAGGGGCAGAAATTTAGGAAAAAGGGTAAATTATGCGACAACAGGAGCGGGAAGGCAAAGGACAGAGCCTGGCGGTGCCGGCAGCACCGGGAGGGATCTCTGAGGGGAGAGGCCGCGGGAAGCTGCGGTGTGGAGGTGTTACACTGTCACGTTCGGGCTCCGTACCGAGCAGCGCCCCAGCAATCACGAATGCGGGGCGGGAGGGGCAGAAATTTAGGAAAAAGGGTAAATTATGCGACAACAGGAGCGGGAAGGCAAAGGACAGAGCCTGGCGGTGCCGGCAGCACCGGGAGGGATCTCTGAGGGGAGAGGCCGCCCCGGAGGAGCCGCACCTCCCCGGGCC
>NW_010292929.1:19103-24972 GCF_000700745.2 Antrostomus carolinensis | reverse complement strand
TTATTTTATTTTATTTTATTTTTTTCCCCAGTCTCCTTTATTAGATCTTCAAAATAACATTTTTCCAGGCATTTACCAGCAGGTTTGGGTTTTTTTTTTTTGTCTCTTCCAATCCTGGAGTCTGTAGTTGTCAATGTTTGAGCCGCTTCTTGCTGTGAGCGTGACAGGAGATGGGGAGGAGCTTGGATTGGGTAGAATGCATGCTTTTGTCCATTCTGGCAGTAACACATTCTTCTCAGTAAATCCCCTCTGTAATTTGGCAGCTTTCATCCATGAAGTGCACTTTTAAAGGCATGTAGTTAGTTGCTTTTTCATGATCTTTAATAAATACTTGTCTGACTCCTTATAATATCCTTCCTGGGGTTTTGTAACTGAAATACGTTGCTTTAGCAAATTCCCCCTCTTACCTTTATTGAGTCCACAACTTAAGTTGTTGTTTTACTGCCAGCTCATTGGCACTGAATGGCTTTCAAGCAGAACATATGTTTTGAAAAAATGTATAAGCAAGAAGTAACGCAACTTGTAGGTGATACCTCCAGCTGGACTTTTCTCATGGTAATTGTGGGTTTACTGCTTTAGAGAACACATAGTACAGGAGCTAAAATGCTGTGTGCAATATTGGTTTTGTTTGCATCAACTTGTGGCCTGATTTTGGGGAAGAAAAAAAAAAAGAAGGTTTTGTACTTTGTCACATTGCATATCAAGAAACCTATAATAATACTACTACAGTCATACTTTTGATCCTGAGATAGAATCTGGTGTGTGTGGGAAACAATTACAACTGTATTGCTGTTTGGCTTTCTTTTCTAAAATAACGTGGGGATTTTGTGAAAGTGGAAAAGAGCTATTGGATCATTCGACTCAATATCCCTGCTATTGCAGTGGGCTGCATGCGTGAGTAATAGGGAACAAGAATTTAGTGGTAACACTTTAGCAGTGCAGAGAACTCTGAGACAGCATCATGACATATGGTTAACTTGTCTGTGAATAGAGGCTGAAGCAAAAACTATTCTTCAGGCAAGAAGCCATGCTGCCTTAAAGGTTTTGCTTCTGCATCTCTGAAGTCATTGGTATTGTATGCGATATTGAGTCTTAAATCATTCACTGGAACTGTATGAGAACTAGAACATCATGACATGCTTGTATCTAAAACATGCAGTGTAAGTGGATGTGAGTGGTATTACTTTCTTTTAAATTGTATGAAGTTTCTAGACACTGCGAAACTGGAAAAGGCTTTAGTCACCTTTTGATGACAAGAGAAAAAAATTTTCAAAGTAAAGAAGGTGGTCTTTAACAATGATCTATATACCAACTAAAAATAGCTGTATTATAAATATTTTAAACTCCCAAGAGAACGTCCTATTCATTTAGGTGTGTGGGCAATTGAGAACTTCAATAGTATGATGAGAATTTGGGTTTTTGGAAAAAGCTTTTGCAGGTTTCCCAAATTTAGTGCTGCTGTGGGATTTTTTTTAATGTCTTGATAGTAAAGTAAGTATTCACTCAACTGGTGAAATATTTGATGTTTTTAATGGCCAAGTTACTTTTCCATAGCTGCAGTGTAGGGGAAGATGGGGCAAACTGCCCACCAGGAGCCTCCATTCTGCCTGACGTTCTTCATCTCGTATCACTTCTGTGGCAAGCTGACAAACTAGAGCTGGAACTGGTACCTAGGACTCTAAAACGGCAGAACTAAATTATCACCAACTTTATGACACTGCCTAATAAATTAAACGGGCCAAATATTTTACCTGTTTAATACATGCTCATGTAGTTCATCCCTTCCTTCCTTGCTGCGTTACCCACTGAGAGTTCAAAGCCCAGGAATCTGCTGTTTTCCCTGTGGTCAGGCCCTTCATCTCAGGTGGCTGCACTGTGGGCTTGCTGGTATGTGGAGGTGACCAGGACAGGCTTGTCCTTGCGTTTGATGTCTTTTGGTACTGGACAATGCTGTGTTACAACTATTCCTTATGCTTGGCTGTCCACACTTTCTGTAGTGAAGCAGTGAGTATGTAGTACACCCAAGTAGGAGCCTGTTCTTTGAACCTCAGTGGGTTCAGCTTTACAGGATGTGTCCTTTCTACTAATTAATCTTGGGGCAGGGTAAATAAGTTGCTGTGTTTTAGAACAGAAGGCTCTGGGTTTAAGGCATGTGTAAATAACTAGAAATATTAGGATAACCCAAGGGATGGGTTTATATTTTTGAGATTCTATTTAGAGCTAAATTGGCACATTTTGTTAATATTTATTGGTTCTAGCGTATGTATTTTAATAGATGGAGGCTCGTTCTCAGAGTGGAACAGAAAGGATAGAGACTTTTCTGAAGGAAACTGAAATCGAAGCAAGCCAAACTTGGCATTCTCTAATTCATGGGAAATTGTGTGACATTTTAAAATTTCCCTTGCATTGGAATTTCCTTAGACTTTTCTTTGGAAATGGTAGAAATTAATTTGGAGCCTGGCACTTTATAACTAAGCTCAGACCAGTGCTCAGAGGACTGCTGGGCTCTCAAGCCTACCAGACTCCCCAGTGCCTAGCGGGGACCTTGGAAACTTGCCCAGGTCTTCAACTGCGGGAGCAGAAGTTCTGATAATGTTCCTGTTATCGGGGCTTCAAGGCTTCCATCTGCAGACCCAGGAACTTGAGACCTAAGCTGAAGAAAGCCCTCCCAGGCCTCTCGGCTGGAGGCCTCTCTACTGTTGACGTGGAAATCAAGACCCCGTTGGGTCTTTGTAATATTGTGGGCTCTCAGGCTACCTGTGCAGGCCCCTGTGACAGGCAGGAAATTCCAGAGCCCTTCCTCTGTGTACAGGGCTTGCTACCCTGGAGTTATCTTTAATCCTGGGATGGTGGGGCTGGGAATGCTGTCCCACCTGTGCCCCTGGGAGAAGGGCTCTCCCTGGCAGCTCCCTAGGCAAACAGAGCTCTCCAAGAGGATGAGTGACTCAGTTCAGCATTTCACAGAGCATTCTGAGTTGGCACATCGTGACAGCATTAGTTTTTGTTTCTTGCTGAGCGCAGTATGTGGCCGTGTCCCTGGTGTGTCGGGGGCAGTGAGTGCCCTGGGACCGACGGATGACGACTGCAGTACGGTCCCAGCCTGGCTCAGCGGGCACAGAGCACTGCTCACATCTAGGCAGACCCACCTTTGAGAGGAGCTCAGCGGGTGGTGTTCCAGTTCCTTGGCACAAGTTCCGCATTTTATTTTGCAGTAATTAACAGGGGCTTTGGAAACTGGACTGCCCTGGCTCTCCTGGAAGAAGACCCCTCCAGCAGTGAAGAGTCAGAGAGAAGCCCGTTCTGCTGCTGTCCTATTAGCTGGACGTGTGGTTCTGTGAAAACCCACTGCACGTAGCTGTGCTAATGCAATTTGCATCATTCTGGAACCCCCATCACAAGAGAGACCTGGAGCAGCTAGAACAAGTCCAGAAGAGGCCACCAGGATGATCCGAGGGCTGGAGCACCTCTGCTATGAGGACAGGCTGAGAGAGCTGGGGCTGTTCAGCCTGGAGAAGAGAAGGCTCCGGGGAGATCTTATAGCGGCCTTCCAATACCTGAAGGGGCTACAAGAAAGCTGGGGAAGGACTTTTCATAAGGGCAGTTAATGACAGAACAAGGGGAAATGGCTTTAAACTGGAAGAGGGGAGGTTTAGATTAGATATTAGGAAGAAGTTCTTCACTGTGAGGGTGGTCAGACACTGGAACAGGTTGCCCAGAGAAGCTGTGGCTGCTCCTCCCTGGAAGTGTTTAAGGCCAGGCTGGATGAGGCTTTGAGCAACCTGGTCTAGTGGAAGGTGTCCCTGCTGATGGCAGGGGGGTTGGAACTGGGTGAGCTTTAAGGTCCCTTCCAATCCAAACCATTCTATGATTCTGTGATCATGCCATAGCTGGAGCTTCACAAACCTTGGCAGTTAAGTTAATAAAAATATATTGGTTCTTTTTCAAATAGCCCATTGACAGAAAAGATTTACCCTATGACAACAGCTAACGTTCCTGCCTTCCCTTGTGTTTAAATGGGAAGCGTACTTTTCTACCCTCGCTTCACGCCATCTGGGAAGTGTATATACACAGTTGAATCTTGCAGTGAAAGCACCAGTGGTCCATTTATAGTAATGGTGAGAGTGCAAGAGTTACATATTTTTGTCTTCATTCCGTAAGTGAGCAGTTTTAAGAAATACATAAGCCTGGTTAGCACCTTCTTTGTTGGGACAGAGACTTCAAGAAGTGGTTTTCACAGAGAATAAACAGCATGATAACGTACAGCAGCCTCTTCTCCTCTTTACAGGAGAATGTTATTTACTAGATAGAAACATGCCAAATAAATCCACTTGTTCTCATAACTGTGACCTGTCATTCCAAATTCCTAGATCTGTAACCATGAGAACAGCTGACAGCTTGTTAGAGAAGAAGCAGTTCAGTTCTTGTTTGCAATGATACCAGTCCAGAAACTTTGGGACAGAGCCGTTAGTGAAGCTTATTTGGTTTCACTGATGTTCTTGCCATTGTTTTTCATAATACCAAGCACCTTAAAGTGGACAAACCTATAGAGAGGCACACACACTTAATAAATACAGACCAAAAGTTTCAATTACTTCGGCTCAGGGGTGGGTTACATAAGCTAATGCAGTAGAATAGTTATTTTTAAATGAAGAATGGGAACGAAAGGATGACATAAGTAAGACTGTTAATGGGTTTTTAGCCTACTTTCCAAAGGAAAGAAAGCTTGTGTAATCACTCTATCAATTCCTTTTTAACAACTTGAGTAGATTTTAGCCAGATTTGGCAGTGGCATAGGCATCTCAAAGTTGATCTTCAAAAGCTCTTTAAAGTTCCACAAAGATTAGCCTCTGGGTGGAAGAGAGGAAATCAAAATAAGTGCATACCTTTCCTTCTCAGGAGGAGAAAGTGCAAGATGAGTTCAACAGTTGTTGTCTGTGTTGCTTTTTAACTGGGAAATTGGCATGTGCACATTGGCTGGTCTGTCGGTGCTTACAGGCTTGAGCCAGCCGCAGCAGGTAGTGTCTCCTGTCCTGAGGGTAATTAGGAGAAAATATGGGAGGGAGCCAACAGTGCTGTGGGCTAGTGAGGTTAGGGAATGTGGAAGGCACTAGCTGAGGGAAAAGGGAGGAAATTGAGGGGGGATGTGGAAATGTGAGAGGGATTGGATGGGTTTTGGAACAAGCTTATCTAGAGGTGACAAGCTGTAGTTACTCTGATAAGGGTGCAGGACAGTAGACTCCAGTAAAGTAGAAACCAGGCTTCATTAGGTTGCTGCTCATGGAAAAACTACTTTTAATGGAATGCATGTCATTGTTCTAAAAAACCCGCTGATTTATGACAGTCCTGTATACGTTCTGTTGCATACTAAACAAATATGAGGAGAACAGCAGTAGAGTATGTACCATGTTTCAACATTGCACGGTTATTGTGAGAAAACTCTGAATTGAGAGCCTCCTCTCAGTTTGAGGATGGTTTCTTCTCCATTGTACACTCAAGTGATGAAGTGTATCAAAACATCAGCAGTATCGGTTCTAGTGTTGACTGTTTATTAGTAATGTGAGTTCTTGTCTAGTAGGAAATGAGTAAGCTCTTACAAAATTAGTTGAGAGAGAGGCAATTAAATGCCTTAACTGATAAGAGTTTCTGATCCTGGATATATCTGAAATGCTGACTTAAGGATTACAAGATTCTTCTCTTTTGAATCAATTTCCCTCTGTTAGTTTTCACTTTTTATATGTTAAAGGACATGTTATTGTTTGGGCGTACACTTTAAAATTGAAAGAGCTCTGGTATAATTTTTTTTCTTATAGACCTGTTAGATTAGGTGTGTTATGGAAGTTTCTCTGTATGTGCACGGACACAGTTCAAA
>NW_010292929.1:0-19088 GCF_000700745.2 Antrostomus carolinensis | reverse complement strand
AAAGTAACAGTGACTCCTCATCATCAGGTGATACACTCATATTTAAAGAGGACATACCTAAGCAGATTTTTCTCAGTCTGTCATCAGCGTAGCAGAGTTGAAGATTTATTTGTGAAAACCCAGGCCAGTCTCACAAAGGATAAAGGTAGTGGCTGGAGCAATAGTTTGGAAATTTTGCCAGTCTGTATATTTTTGGGTTCTGACACTCTTATCCTATTAGACTGGTTTGATGAAGGTGAACATTGTTTTGTCTATGTTAACTACCACACGTTCAATTTAAAACAATCTCTCAGCTCACATCTAAGGTTTATTGTAAATGGAATGTGTTAAAGTGAATCAGTTTGATTAAATGCTCACAATGTGATGCAATTTAATACAGCTCATATTTCTGGAAGCTGAGAATGCACATTATATTTATGTGGTAAATAGCTGCTTTGTTTAGCAGTGACTGAGAGAAGGACTAAGGAGCATCATGCAGCATTTTGTAGTGATTGTCTCTAAAATCTGAGAGCAGAAAAGGTAATATTATCCTTGCACATCTTGGAAGCAAAAAGTGATCTTGTCTTATATACAACACCAGTCGAGTCACTGTTTGTCTCTCTTCTACCTTCTCTGTCAGTGCAGTTTTGCAGAGAAAGGGGGCTGAGGCAGAAAGAATTGGCTTGTCAGTCCGTGTTAATTTGGATCTTGCATAGTGTAGGTTTAGATTGCATTTTTAAGTGCTCTTCTCAACCAACAGAGCTTCCTCTAAAAAGCTCTCAAGTTGGGCAAGATGGCATTGTCTGTCCATAGCGTAGCATACTTGGGGAAAAATGTTTTTAAAAAAACAAACAAAAACCCACCAACGCTGGTCTCTGTCAGCTCATTCTGAGCAAAAGCATAGGGAAGGGGGAGAGGCTCCCTGTTCATCCAGTGTCAGACTAGCAAACACATTGGTATATTGCTTCTAGTGCTTAACTTCTCCATTCCTGTCAGTAGCAGGGAATGCTTTCTGGGGTAACACATAGCGAGCAGCATTTGGGTGGGTTTTGTATTGATAAACACTGAGCTTCCCACAAGGGATGAAATTTTCCTTTACATTCCAAAACATGGAAGAGTGAGACTGATGCTATAGAGACCTACCCTGAAGCCATCCGGCCTGGCTACTATTGCCTGTTACCAAACCTTCTATTCCTTGGCAAGCCTGGGAAGAATCATAGAATGTTGTGAGTTGGAAGGGACCCGCAAGGATCATCAGTCCAATTCCTGTCCCTGTGCAGGACAATCCCAACATTCAGACCATGTGTCTGAGGGCCTTGGCCAAATGCTTCTGGAATCTTGTCAGGCTTGGTGCCATGAGCACCTCCCTGGGGAGCCTGTTCCAGTGCTCCACCACCTTCTGCCTGAAGAACCTTTTCATAATGTCCAACCTCACCCTCCCCTGGCACATCTTCCTGCCATTTTCCCTGGTTCTATCATTGGTCGCTAGAGAGAAGTTAACCAAAGACCAATTGGCAGCTCATTTGAAGCAGCATCATAGACGTGGCACAATCCAGATTTAGAGCTTGGGACAGAATCTCCAAGCCAGCTGATGACTATAGCAAGCATGACACAGCTGCTGCTTTGTGGGAGCTTGGCATTAACCCAGAATCCAGGAACATCCCTTATCTACAGGCTGAAATATCCAAGGAAGGTGGCACAGAATGCAAACTGTTTAAGGTGTTTACCCCAGCCCACTGATAGCACCTTTGTTGTATTCACATTCAACTTCAATCTGCTGTTCTTCATCAGCCTTCTGACCTCATCCATACTTGAGCCACGTCAATAACAGAGGTGTGGTTACAGGTGATTAAAAAATAGGTATGGATACGTGTTATGTCTGTGTGTAATCGGCACTGAAATGTGTATGATTCATCAGTCCACCAAATGGTGACCTGTTGAACAGGAAGCTGGGATGTTGTAGAAGTATGTGAGTAAGAAAGCTAGTGGCAGCAGCATGGCTCACTTGTAATGTATCAGAGGAGAATCCAAACTGCTGTAGTCTTCATAAAACTTTCGTTTGATAAGGGTAGTATCTCTTGGTAAATTACATTGAATGCTGCATAGAAAGGAAATGCCTTTGTTTCCAGCAGTGGTAGGAAATCATCAGTCATTGTCGATGTAACTGATTCTGTCCCCTGGTCTCTGCCACATCGTGACCTAAAATGATCCGGTCTCAGCTACAGCTGCCTTCGCTACCCTGGGCTGCTACAGGGAACACGGCTTTCTTTATGTCTTAGCTTTTTTCAAGCAGCTCCGTATCATTGAGAACACTGCAGTGGTTCTTCTCAGCGATGTTCAGTATGGACAGTGTGTCATTTCTGTGCTCTGCTTTCTTTGCTTCCTGTGGTGGAGTGCTGAATCAAACGTAGGTTTCTCCTTCTAACCTTTGTGGTGCTGGTGCTCATCAAAGTCTGTATGTAGTGCACACAAGGGATTGATGGAGCTCAGCTGTGAAGGGTGTGTTGGGCCATCCCACTCTTTAGACGCAGGAGGTGAGTGTGAGGAGGCTGAGCTTTGTACGAGGCAGCTGTGACCTAGGTTTGCCCCATCCAAGAGGACCATCTCTCACTGGGCCTGAAGAGCCTCTCCAAGTACAGCACTGCTTTGAGTGCCCTCTGTAGCAGGGGTATGATGAACGGGCCAGCCAGCTCTGGCTCACTCTGTAGCATGCGCTTTGGGAAGGAAGGGAGGGTGAAACACCATTGCCGTGGGTCAGCGCCTTCTACTACAGGAACCTGTTCAGATGCTCCGAAATCACCACCTCTGCTGAAAATCTTCAAAGATCCCCTGAGCATGTGGCACAGGTGGTGGTCTTCTCTTGTGCTTTCAAATGACCAGTCTTACGGGCAGACACACTCCCACAGGAAGCTGTGTGATCCTAATGCAGGCTGGTCAAGAGCAAAACTTGGGAGATGAGGGAGGTAAGAGGGTTGTGACAGGTACAGGATACCTACAGGCAAACAGGAGGGGAGTGATTGGGACTGGTTGGGGATGCCACTGGAAATGCGAGGGGAGAGACTAGACAGAAGATTAAAACTTAATGGGCAGCAGCCTATTGCTTTAAAAACCAAGGAAGATACATTCTCAAAAAGAAACATGTCAAGAGAACGTGACAGCTATAATAAGAAATAATCATTCAATCAAGGATTGAAAATACATGAAATAAAAGAACTCAAGTGACTGCAGGGTGGGTATATTAATATTCTACAGTCTTTAATTACAAGCAGGCACATTACTTGATGCGCAGAACGTATGGCTCTCAACTAATCAGCAGCTGTTTTATATTTCTGATCAACTCAAAGGCCAAGTTACATTTCCATAGCGACTGATGGCATGTGCTGCAGGACCTGTGTTTCTCCATAGATAGGTGAGCAGCAAATCCTGCAGATCCCAGGAAGAGGAAGGCTGACTTCCCAATTTAACAATGCTGAATGCTGATGTGGAGAACAGCTTGCCTTTCACAGTGTCCCTGGGGGAGACTGGACAGGTTCTGTAGGCAGACTTTCACCATGGCCACTAATTGTGTTTTTCTCATTCTTCTACTGACTGACTTGAGAGTATGGGTCTTACTAACAGAAATGCTGAACGTTTATACCTGCAACCAAAGTTAATGGGAGCTGTTCTACAACACTGCTCTACGGTGTTGTAAAACACGAGGTATTAGGAAAAGCAAAAATTGACACCTCAGATTGGGCTTTCAAAATTAGGGGGTACTTTTCATATTCCTTCAGTATTTTCCTTATCAGATACAAATAAAACAGTTTGTGTAACAGAGACTGTGAAAACAAATTCATTACAATTTAGAAAGCACTCTACTGTTGCGGTGATGGTTGTCTTAAAACTGCCACACACAACTCAGTAACTGTGTTTACGGTAGATTTCCAGTAAGTGAAGTAAAACTGGTAAAGCCAATGAGGACAGAATAAGAAAAAGCTTCTTTTTATAGAGTCGGGAATTGTTTGTTTACACTGAATGAACAGGAACTACAATATGTTATTATATAATTAAAGACTATATCATAAGCTCTGCAGAAAAGGGTAAGCATTGCCATAAAGAGGATGACTTAAGTTTGCACTAAAAACTTCCAATTCTGAGAATTTCTAAGTTTTCAGTAGTTAGTTTTGCATTTAAGACATTATTGAAGTTCCAGTGCAAACATAATTCTGTATCTGAACAGGTTCCAGTAGTGGAAATGAACTTGAGGTTCTTACAAATTACCAGATTTGGTCAGGTTGACTTATGCTCTTCCTGTGGCCTTCTCCTGCTTTGAAAACTCTCCTCCTGCCAAATTTCAGGCTCCTTCCTTAAAATTCAAGGTTAAAAAGCTTTTCAGAGGATTCATCGTTAATTTTGTAATGGGATCACTATGTATCTTTTTCTAGCTTAGGAAACAGCTGATGTTTTGTTGGAATTGTTCATTCTGAAGCAAACAGTTTTTCCCCTTCTTTGAGGTGAGTAGCTTAGAGCAGTTCTCAGGAGAATGATATACACAGAAGGACTTCTCGTGCATTGGTGTTTGGTGGCTGTATGGGAAGTCTGGGTTTTGAGACCCTGATCTTCTGAAAGAGGCAGAGCTAGAACAAGTCTTAAAAGGTGGCCTGTGTGTTTTTCTCCATCGCTGTATGCTTATGTGATACAGTGATAGAAAGGATAAAAACCTCTGTGAGCAGCCTTGGTGCATGCAGATTGGCTGTTCCTTATCTTTTGTGGGGTTTGAGTGGGTTGTTGGCTAAGTGCATTTGACCTGAATGTTCTAATCACGATAAGCTCTGCTTGCTGTGGGCTCCCTCCTCAGCCGTTCCCACCCATGCACGTTCTGTAGGAACAGAGGCGCTGCTTCCATCAAGGGTCAGCTTTGTTCGGAGGAGAATGTAATCTGAAGAAACTAGGAAACCTTCCTACGCTCCAGCTTTCACTTTTCACAGTGTAAAATGCTGAGTGTCAGAATTTGGGGCTGATAATTGGATACAGTTGGTATTGTCTTGCTGTGTGGAATTTAGATAAGGAACTTTTTTGCCTTCTTTGTACTAACCCAGAAGGAGTAAGCAATTAAATCCCAAGGTACTCGTTTCAGGACAGATCCTGCCATTCTGTTGAAAATCCTATGAGAGGATTTTAAAGTGGTGGTGCCTGACTTCCAGGTGTTTGCCTGTCACTTGCTCATGATGCCACCATGGCTACCATAAGCATTCAGTGGGAAAAATAAAGGAGACATACTTTGAATATAATTAGGAAGAGATCTCTGGAGATGTCTCTGTCCTAATGATCTGTATTGATCTGGGCACTAATCAGGCCCTTGTAACAGTTTCATGACTTGTTTTCCTAAAGTTTATAGGAAGACCAGTTTTTAGGACTTGTTTTCCTAAAGTTTATAGGAAGACCAAAGAGAACATGTGACTGATTGCCTTCAGCAGTGAGAGCAGGGAGGGAGGAAGTCCTGTGCTATCTAATAGCCCTGTGCTTGTTAATCACTACGCCAACAGACTCCAAGCCTGTTTCCAGCAATAGGACTGACTGATGTCCTGAGCATGGTTTCCCCTTCCAATATTAAACTGGAGAGAAAGAAAACTAATGATTTTTTTTTCATGCCTGTTTATCCATTGGAATTTTCTGCATTATCTCTAGAAATACGTCCTCTCCCGTTGCTGTCGTTGTGTGTCTTGATCCCAGTCTGCCTTTTCAGTCTTCTGATTGTGTAGGCAGAAATTCTGTCTGGGAGAGGGGACGGCTGTAGGGTGAAGGTAGACAAGTTGCCAATTTTCTTTTTACATTGTGTTCTTGAAAGAAAAAGAGCAGACAAGGCAGCAAAATCAGTCTTGGCTTGTGGAGTAACTTCTGTGCATGGCTTGTCTCCCTGTGTGCAGTGTAAGCCATAAACCACCTGCAAATGACATTTCAAATGTTTGTCTTTTCTTTGTCTGCTGAGCCCTGGTGTATTGATATTGGTCACTCTTGGCTTCTGCCACCTAAGTCCAATCTGGCACAGAGGCTGCTGCTTGCTCTGTATTTCAGGAGGCTGGTGTAGGTGGTTGTGCAAGATACGGGAGTGTGGCTTGCAGTTCTGTTGCTAGGAGCCAACAGTATGAAATTCTTTTAAGTTTTATGGGGTTTTTTGGTCTCTTTTACTATGAGATAAAAGTTTTGTTAGATAATGGTCTATGTATAAACTACATCGTTTATTTTATTTTATTTTTAGGTGCATTCATGTCTTAATGATTGGCAATTGATGTTTGTGCTTCTAAAAAGGTGGGATCTTCCAGGATCTTGATGGTAAACACATTTGTTTACCTTCAGGGCAGAGGAAACATACTTTGTACAACACATTCACTATTGTTCAAACGCCCACAACTCTTGAGGAAGGCAGATGCCTTGTTTCAGTTTCAGTCTTCCGTTGAGTCACTCCTGCTTATGTAAGGTCTGAATCTGACTCTCTTAAGGCTACATTATGGAAATTAAATCTTAAATAATCCCTTGTCTGCTGGGACTACCTGCTCCTGATACGAAGGAAGAATTCAGCTCGCCTTTCTTGTGTTGTTCTGTTAACAGAAATTCTCTTTTGATCCCGTAGTTTTGCTCAAGGGAGAAGTCATCATTTCTCCAGATTCCTTACATAGTTCCTAATGCTGACTTGGGGCAGGAAGAATTTCTCTAATCTTAGGTTTGCTCCAAAAACAAACAACTACCTCATAACCCAGAAGGCCCTCTCATTCTTACGGGGGAAGGTGAAGGGTCCCCATGTCTATTTAATTCTGTATTTCTCCATCATTGCCACGTTCCATTTAGGGGATCCCATCCTGTCTGGGACACTGGTCTCACCTGTTCTGTCACTAACTCAAATAGGAGTGTGGGGTTTTTTTTGTTTGTGTGTATATATATATATTTTTTTTTTTTTAAATCCTTTCTGACACAGTGGTTTGGAATAATCTCACAGTTACTATGTTAAAGCTTAGAGTTATTAAAGTGGTTGCTGAAGGATGTGGCTTTCCCCCTAGGTAAACACCACACCCCACTGTATAACAGCGCCTATGTTGTGTTGACATTTGCATTCCATTGCACAGGGTGGGCCGTGTTTGAACAGTGACATACCTGGTAGGTGAAGCAGTGACTGCTTGTGCTTCTTCAGAGGAAAATGGAGGTGTGAGTTTGGAGGAGACAAAGGAGGGGAGGAGAGACAGAGTACTGGACTCTGTCTTGTCATAGATTAGAAGAGCAGATGGGGAACTGTTACCAGTGTATGTCTGATCTGTTTTTTACATGACATATATTTAGACTTCAGTAATCTTTTTCGCTTAACAGTATATTGCTGCTTATTTGAGTACTTGATTGCCTTATTTGAATGTCTCTAATTTAGTTTACAAGCATTAATTACTCATATTGGTCAACAGTGTTCTGAAGTGGAGCTATTGCAGCCTGCAGTTGTGGGAACTGGGGCAGAGAAAGGGCATGTGTCTGGACCTGGATCCTATACTGAAGCAGTGGAATTTGCTCAGATCTTTTACAAATGAATATCTGACATTTTAGGATATTAGAAGCTGAATTATCATAGTAGGAAAGAAAAAGGTTATGTAGGTAAATTTAAAAAAATACATACCTGTCACTAACCCCTTTATATGAATGTGCATATGCACATGCACGTGTACAATAATTTCAGAAATCCTGATTTGCAGACAAGTATTGGTGGGAGGGAATTAATTTTTAAATGAATTTTTAAATACTTTTTAAGAAATGGATATAAAACACAGAAAGGGATCATGTAACTTTCTTTACTGTCCTGCAGGACAGAAATATCTTTAGACCACTGATGATGAACCATCTTGGTGCTTGTGACTAGAACTTCTTTAAAAGTATTGCAACTCCTTGACACTGGAATGAGCCCAGTTCTGTCTTGGTGGCAGGTGTCCCCTGTGACAGAGCTAGACCACCATTTTACAGGCATTTGTCAAGCCTGTTTGAAAGCTCCCTGATACTCTTGGAAAACCTTTTTCTGATACCTCACCTTAATGTTTTTGTTGCAAATTAAAGCTATTTGTTCTTATTCTTCCCAGTGGGCATGGAGAACAATTGACTGCTTTTATAGTTAGGAAGACTTCTGTATTAAAAGACAGTTGCCACATGTAGTCATCTTAGGATAAAAAACCCACAATTTTTCTAGCCTCAGGGATAAGATGTTTGCTATTTGTCCCTGAACTTTCTTCCAGTTTGTCAAAACTTTCATGGAGTAGTCACCAAAATGGAGCACAATCATCACGGATAACTGGTAGGTTCTTGCAGCAACCTTAACTCTATCCTTGTGCTTCCTATCCTTTCCTACAGGAAAAAAGTGAATTATAGCACGGTAGCCTTCCACTGTTACAGTGTTATATTCCTTTTGGGCAGAATCTCCAAGCTAGGTGGGATAGGGCTTCTGGGGCCTTCACAGGAGGATACGTTGAAAGCATGGTAAGCTTTCAACATGGCTTCAGTAACCCAGGCTGCTAGGGATAGGAAGAGAGGAATTTCTCACCAGTTAGTAGAAGACAATTTTGCAATTTCTGTCTGATGACAGTGGTTTGTGGTGAATGGGGAAGTGTAATAAATGATAAACATTAAAATTTCCTTCATTTCTCTTTATCTGTTCAGCCTGGAGATTCTCCTGTGGCCTCTGAGTCACTGGGGCGTTAAACTGGTGGTGAGCCTGGCCCTGAACTGCTGAGCAGGCAGGATGGAGCTGTGTGTCTGGGTAACAGTCTGCACCACCTTAGCAAATAAAACGAAGCGCATGCTCAGCTTCCTTCCCCAGTGCCTGGAGTTGGCTCAGGGGAGAAGGAGCTCCTTGAAGTTATTTCCTGGCTTGTTGCCAGAAAACAGCCTCTCTTGATGTTATGCAGAAACTACCTCTGATTTAAATGGATTGGCCCTTGTCGTAGTACACTTGGATTTGAGGTCATATGCAGGTCACAAATGACACGTTTATGCCTTAACAAATTGTGTTTCTGTTTTAGGCTGAACCTATTTATTGGTCTCTGTATAGAGAAATGTGGATGTGTTTGGGTTTTAAGTATTCCCAAATATTCATCCTGTTTGGAACTGGTAATTCTGTGTCCTACCTAATAGGATGTTAGGCTCATTTTTTTTCACCTAAAGAGTGTTGTCTTTCCAGATGTCCCTTTCTCATGACTGGTGATGTCAATCAGTGACCTATGAGAAATGGAGGATGGGCAGAGAATGCTCAACTTGCCAAACTGTGGAAGTTTCTGAAGACTTAAACTGCAGTTGTTTTGGAGGTTAAGAAAGATTTCTTTCCTTCTGCCACACCGTCTGCTAAAGTGGTGTTTGATTTACCACAGAATTGTTCTGGGTGATGGACAGCCTGGATAAATCTCAAATGTCTGGGCTCTGACAGTAAGTCAACTTTCCTATAGTGAGGAACTTTCCATTTACTTCTTGGGTAACACCATTTCAGTTTCCAGCAAGATTGCTGTTCTGGCAGAACCCTGGTAGGGGCAGAACCTCTTTGTTTCAGTTTTCCTGTGTTCAGTAAGGACCAGTGGCAGAGCTCTATCCAGAACTCTCAGGCATTGGAATGGGCTACCTAGGGAAATGGTTGGGTCACCATCCCTGGAGGGATTTAAAAGACAGTAGGTGAGGTGCTCAGAGATATGGTTTAGTAGTGGATAAGTACGGTTGGACTTGATGATCTCAAAGGTCTTTTCCAAACGATTCTGTGATTCTGTTGGAGAACCAGTGTCTTTCAGAGCAGGGCACAAGCTGTGAAGGTAGAGATAATGGCCGTTTAATGTCTGTTATCAAAAGCAGACATGTCAGTATCCTTTAAAACAGAAAATGGTGATTCTTATTAAATTAAAATCTTTCAGTCAACAGTATTGGCTTTTACAACATCTCTGTGAGAAAAGCAGAATGAGGATAGACTGAGAGAGCTGGGCCTGTTTAGCCTGGAGAAGACCGCAGGGGGACCTTACTAATGTTTATAAATATCTAAAGGGCAGGTGTTGAGAGGATGGGGCCAGACTCTTTTCAGTGGTGGCCAGAGATAGGACAAGGGGCAACGGGCACAAGCTGGAACACAGGAGGTTCCACTTAAACATGAGGAAAAACTTCTTTACTGTGAGGGTGCCAGAGCCCTGGGACAGGCTGCCCAGAGAGTTTGTGGAGTCTCCATCTCTGGAGATGTTCAAAACCCGCCTGGACACTTTCCTGTGTGACCTGTTCTAGGTGAACCTGCTTTGGCAAGGGGGTTGGACTAGGTGATCTCCAGAGGTCTCTTCCAACCCCCACCATTCTGTGAAACCCTTGTGACAGTGCAGCTTTAAAGCCATCCAGTTCCTTGACAGTTTTGGCCTTTGGCCTGGGAATGACATAAAGGTTGTAGATATTTCACTTGATAACGATCAGAAACAACATGCCATGTTGATTCCTGCAGAATAGTCAGCAGACTGCAGCTCTTGATGTTTGCAGAAAGGCCAGCAATGCTTTCACTTCTTCACGCTTTGTTTTCCTGTCATTTGGGGACAGACTGCTCCTGGAATGACAAGTAGAATCCAACTGTGGAGTGGGACATGGGATTTTGTGCTCCTAGTAATTCAGTCTGATACTGACCATCCGTTCCTCTTTCCTTCGCTTCTTGATTTAGTCCAGCAAGCTTACCAAGTCTCCTGAAGGGCAGCGAAGCCAAGCGATGTACGCGTCTCGCTGCGTGGTGAGGCAGGGCAGAGGAGAGAACACAGGAACCCGAGGCTTCTGCCTTGCAGCGTTCTTGCTGCTTATTGCGTTGAGTGTTTCTCGTGAGTCTGAAGATTTAGCCCAGCCCATGTTGAGTGTGGTACAAACAGGAAATGAAAACCCTGCAGTCAGAGGATACACCTGCCAAACGCTGGTTGAGCAGCTGTGGCCCTCACTCATGGTTGAGTGCAGAACCGGAAGCGTCAAGGGCTAAGTACAGGCTGAGCACTGTTTCTTCTCAAAGGTTTGGAGGCCGGATGGTGGAAGAGAGGGAGAGAGAGATGAAGGTGTAGTCACAGTTTGCCTGGCAGCCTGATGAGAGGTGCTGATCAGGAAGTTGCTCATGTAGCGTGCAAACTGCCATTCTTCAGGAGCGTGCGTTCTCCTTTGCTGTGTGTCATCAGTCTTACAGCTCCAGCTGGTGCTCGTACAACGTGGGGAGATCGTGTGACACAGCAGCCAGCGTTAGTTCCCTTGAGGACTGAAGCAGATACAAGGATGGTCAAGGCCCCCAAGGCATCTGGCACGTGGAGGTTGCTCAGTGATTTCCTTGATCAGGGACATGGTTACGCTGTTTGTATTCCTTGAGTGGAAGCTGACAGCATTTGAAGGAACACAGCTGCCCTGGCAGAAGGCCAGTTGCAGTGATTTGGCTGAATTATCAGTTGATATTGGTTGGCATAGCACCTCTGACAATCTGAAGAATGATGCTGTCGCATTAGGGCGCAGACTTTTTAAAGTCGATGCTCAGATCTCCAGACTCTGGGCCGGGCTATCCGTTGATGTAAGTTATCGTGGAGCAATATTTTAATTCTGGCCTTAAATGCCTTTTTGTCTAGTGATGAACAATCGCTACTGTGCGGACTGGTGTTTGTGTGCACCAGGGACCTGTTTACTGCCCAGGGACAAGAGGAGATGGAACATGGTAGTAACGGAACTAAGTCAGTTGGTGTCAAGAACCTCACCCTGTGTTGGGAGCTGAATCAAGGGTTGTGCTCAGAAACTTCATTATAAAGGTTTGTGTGAGTGCTTGCTCACGTACTCCTGTCGGAGCTTGCTTGGGGAGCATTCTTCTTGTTGACTTGCTCTTTCACCTCCCACCCATTGAGATCTTTGTCTCAATTTGTGATTCATGTCTGATTCAGCCAAGTGGGTAGTAGACTTGGCAGCAAGAATCTCCTTAGTGTGAGGATTCCAAAATTCTTTAATAAGGGGCAAAAGCACAGAAACCAGCTGCTGAAAGTATAAAGTAAGTGCCTTATATGACAAATTCGGGGATTTTTTTTTTATTATTTGGGGCATTTTTGTTTTAGCTCTGGGCAAATCTTGCACCTTGCTTCCCTACCCAGAGCCTTTGTGGATATTTAAGTTTTATTTCTCCCAACAAGGGAAAAATGACATGTATGTCTCACTTTCTCCACTGCAGTACAATGCCTTTTTAGGTCTTTTAAGTTTCTTCAAATACCAAATGATTCCAAGCCTAGGAGTTGTTGTAGTCTGGACAATTTAAAAAAAAAAAAAAATGGGGTTTTGGTCAGCTGCAATGGAAAGCTTTTACTAGTTGCTTTAGATATTTTAAATGTGTGTGTGTGTATGTGCGTATATATAGAGCTGTATATATTATTAGAAGAAAAAAAAAAAAACCAACAGGATAATTATAATTTGCTTATATTGGGCATAAAAATATCTACTGTTCCAGGATCTGGATCTGACCAAGTCAACAGCCTGCCTCTCAGATCTGCAAAGACAACTACACTGAGCCTCAAACTGAAAGAACTCAAAACCAGAATCCCTCAGTAGGCAAATTCTGTGACTGTAACCGGAAAGATACCGTGTTGCTCAGCAACTCTCACTATCTTTTAATTTATTTTATTTCTTTATTTCTTTATTTATTTTTTATATAACATCACTCAAACCCCCAGATCTCTCCATGAGATGAAGCCATATGTTTGGCTGTCCCGGAGCTGCACTCCCTTGAGAAAATGAAATGCCTAATAACCTTTGAAGCTGGCTGATATGAAGCTGCACCCATGGAAAAATCATTGATTTGGGGGAAATTACGGTGATCACAGCTTGTCTTTGGCAACTAGAATATTACGATTTTCACAAAGCAGTAAATTATTTGTTAAAGTGTTTGTGTTTTGGTTTGTTCTTGGTTTTTTTTAATAGGTTGTAATTATAGTACTGTAGTTATTGATTACATTCACGCAGACAGAGAAGCATATCTAATTACAGGGTAATTAAATTAGGCTAGTAATTGTCTTGGTTGTGGTCTGCTCAGAATGATTTCTTATGAAAGCCTTTTATGATAATCACAGGTAGTGGCTGCATTGAGACAGACAAAAGCAAAGTTTTGTTGGGGCTAGGCTTAGTTTATTAAAATGGTATCATTAGTAGCTTTGGACTTCCATTTAAGTTCTTTGTGCAGATCCAATATGTCAGGTCAAAGAAAATTCAAATAAAGTGACAAACAATACTGAAAATGGAGAACAAATCTGAATATGTTAATTTCATTTTCCAAATTGAATTAAATAGTTGAGTAAAATGGCATAAAGAATTAAGAAAACAAATTAGCTTTCAAGCTGCTTTATTTCAGTTTTAATAAACTAAGGTAAATAAAACAGTCAAGGATTTGTAGATAAAATTAAGTCATTGGGCTTTAAAACATTTTATTGAGTTAAGTAAATGTATATACTATAAAAAATAAAACTAAAACAATAATAAAACTGTAAAGCATACACAGAGTTTAGAAGGAACAAATATTAACAGAGAGCTATTTGCGGGGCTAGACCCTGCCATCTGCTCACACTGATACTTACGACAGCTCTGTGAATAATCTTACCTCATAAGGATTTGTTGTATCACTCCGAGAGTAATATGGGTGCTCGTGTGTGACCCAGAAAGGCAGAAGGAAGAGAAGGGTAAAAAAGAATCCCAGCAGAAAGGTGAGCCACTGGAGGATGACTAATAGTGTGCATGGGGAAGTCATAACTAATACCCGGCTTAGTAATGCTCAGCGTTAGCTCAGGGCCCGCTGGTAGGAGGCTGTTCCAGCTAATGGTGTGGTGGGTTCCCAGGTGTTAGTTACTGTTCCAGTCACTATTGTTGGGGTTACTGTGTCCCAACAGGCCAACACCATCAGCTCGGCACCTTCTCACCTGTGTGCTCGTTGGCACTGTGTTGGCTAAGATTGCCAGGCAAGGTGTTGCTCAGTGCTTTTGCATTTTGGGCACGTGGCTCTTAGAGAATGATTTTGAAACCCATGTAGTAACTTTTTGATAATTCTAGTTTTCTGTACTCCTTGCAAGTCCCTGTGGAGGAACCTTGTTCCTTCTAGGAGTTAGTGAGACACTGAGTAGGCAGTGGCAACCAGCATTACAATTCAGATTTCAGCCCCCATGTCCCAGGGTGGCAGAATTTAGCCTAAGTGGTGTAAAGACTTTAAGAGAACAGTAGATTATGATGACTGACAATTAAGTACTCTTTGTTAAAGCCTTTTAGGGAAAAAAAAAATGCAAAGAAATTTCTCGCTATCCTTTTGTTTCTTGCTGTCATAATAGCTCTCTGTAGGCTTGCGTAGGCTTTGTACTAGTGCACAAAAAAAAAAGACAACAGCATCTTGGATAAAGAAACTGCTGAAATTTTTCTGGAGAAAGGATTCAAGGGTCATTGTTTACTATTGTCTAGCAGAATTTCCATTAAAACTTACCAGCTCAGGCAAGAAACTACTCCTCCACTCTGTTGCTGATGGAAAAATGAACCTTTTTAGGGACCATGTTGATTTATGTTACATTTCAGCATACTTTTGTTCTTTAACTCACTATAGTTTCAAGGAACATGTGAGGATTATTAAAACCGATGGATTTTTTTATCTAAAGAAAAGGTTTTTCTTATACCCCACCTCCCCCAGTAGCTACTAGTTTAGATGTGATTGGTGTTTATGATGATTGCTTCACTTAGGACTCAGTTCTGCAAATTCCTGTGTATGTTACCTGTTTGTCAGTTCTTGCCCGAGGGTAGTCACATGTTTAAGGTATTCATAGAACTGAGATATTTGTTTTCATTTTACTCTTAAATAAGGGAGAGGTTTTATTTATTTTTTCCACAAAACAGCAGAGGATGGTTCAAGTCCCTGTCCTCTGTTGCCCTTAGGAGTCAGAGTGGCTCTCCTGACCCTGAGGGATTCAGCATATGCTCCAAGAGACATCTCAGTTGTTCTATACTGCCTGCAAAACAACAGCAGCAGCCAAAAAAATCCCACCCAGTTCAGGGGATCTGCACTAATCTTCTCAGTGACCTTGGCTATTAGGATGTTACAACTCTTGTCCTGAAGTGGTGGGAGAGTTCTTGGTAGTTCCTGGGGGTTAATTCTTGGGGAATTCTGAGCCAAAACCCCTTAAAATGGATGAAACGCCTCCCAGTGAGTTTAGTGGCTTTTCCTCAGCCAAGTCCTACTGGTGTATTTGGGCAGGACCATCATGGCTCTGCTTCTCCACACTAGTAACATATGAAGTTGTGATCTGATCATGAGAAAAGACTTGGAGAAAGCTGTGCTCACAGGAACCAGTGGCTCTCAGTTGCTGCTCGTCTTTGCCATTTCTTGATGGATAGACATGATGGCAACAGCTACCTTTATCCAGGGTGGCCCTTTTGGAATGGTTTCCTTTTTCCTGTTGGAAAACTCTTGAGTATATTGATCTCAACAGGCATATAAAACAGCATTGGTGATGTCAAGAGCATCTGATTCAGGCAATCCTGATACAGAGATATCTGAGTTTCCCTGAATATATGTGAGTAACATATACTGGCTGGGAATCTAGAAGAAAGGAGGATGTGGAGAAACCCAGGCAGAGAAAAAGATCAAGGAAGACTGAACAGGAATCAAGAAGAAACAGGGGCTAAGGGAGATATGGGCTGCAAATAAAGATGGGCAGTGGTAGCAGTCCTCTTTGCCATTGCAGCATAAAGCAATTTGAAGAGCATGTAATACCATTGCTAACAAAGAGGAAGAGATCTTGCTTTAGAAATAGAAGTGAGAACGAGTCCTCCTACAGCAGGCACATAAAGTTTTCATCTTCCCACTCACACCACTGCTCCAACAGCATGCATCCTGGCAATTTGCATCCTGGGTTGAGTGAGTTGGGAGACTGGAAGTTGTGGTAGAGAGAGGTGCAACTGCTGAACCCCTGCTGATGACAGCAGACCCCATGGGATGGGTCTGGAAGCAATCCTTTCCCTCCTAGCTTGAGCCTCATGCTTTCCCCGTCTAGAGGGGAAAAAAAGGTTTGTGAAGAGATTATTTAAAATAAATTTAAAAAAAAAAAATTGTCAGTGTTTGCTTGTTGGACGAGTAGCTTAAACATACTCATCCAAGGCAGCTGTAACCTAAGCAGCCAAAGTCCACTTGAGCTGGGGCTGAATTTGGCCCATCATCTCTCCTTCACGCCCGCAGTACAAATAAAAGCTGCAGCTTCTCGGGGCTGGGTGGGAGGGAGGAGGCAGGAGAGCCACTGGAGTGTGGTGTTGCATTGACAGTTGCTGTGCATTCCTCAAAAACCTGTGCTTCTCATCACTTCTGGATACACACAGCAGTGTGACAGGTCACTGGGAGGCAGGATGCAGTTTGTTAGGAGGGGGACATTATGATGAGTATAGGATCTTCATGGGAGAGTTATTGGAGCAATGCTGATGAAGGGATGGGGAAAAAACAGCGTTACTCTGACAGTTGGGCTGGAACCTTCAAAAACTGAATCTTTGGCAGGAGTTACTTTCAAAGTGGTCATTTTCATTCAGAATGATGTTTACTTTCAACTGTTCTTTAAATAACTTGGCGCTGTGTCACTCTGGAGTAGAAACAGCAGAGTAGACTGAAGAGTTTCTGCTGTCTGTTAAATCTGGCAAATAGACTATACAAAAGTAATTTATCTTTGCTACTTGAATAGCAATATTTACATTGCACTTTCCTCCAGGAGGAGGCTATGGACACTTATAAGTGGTGTACAGGAGTTTTTCTCATCCTCACCGAACAGCAGCGAGCTCTGTGATGGAGCCGAGTCACTGTTTGGCACTGCAAGGTTGCAGTTTGGAACCACTTAAGGCAAATAATGTACAATATGAAATCCAAATAACATAGAATGTGAAAGGGTCATTTAAACCTGCAGAAAGTATTTATGAACCTGGAGTTTAGCTAGAGCTAGCAACATCTGTGGAACTGTAGTAAGTGCAACTGAGTCTTCATGGTTCTCAAACATCCAGGATTTTCTTTGGATGCTTCCTCTCACTGGCACAGTATGTTTTCAAAAGTATTGCTGCTGCATGGGGCACTTCTATCAGACCGAGAGCGACCTCAGTTCAACTTGAACTGTGGTGAAAACCAAGTTAAAGTGGAGGAAGCAGTCTTATTTCAGAGTAAGTATGCTCATGTGGTGATTATATTGTTATGTCAGTTTAACTTGCAGCATAATTTAAAACTTGCTTGTGAAAACAAACCCTTAAAAGAAAGATCACTTGCATCTGTGAGTTCACGTATCCTCTTGCTACATTTTAAGATGGCTGCAGGGTTTTTTGCTCTCACGGTGACCCACATTGCTAGAGGACACCTTTTAAGAAATGTGGTGTAACTGAACAAGTGTGGGGAAGGGTGGCAGGTCAGAGCGTGATCTTGAGAGAGCTACATTTTGCCTCTGTGCCACTGCCTGCAATTTCACTTCTCGTGTTTTTCACTTCTGTAGAAGTCTAGTGTAGAAGACAGTAAAATTCAGGTATCCTACGTCCCTAAATTGTCAGATCAATACCCCTGCTAGAGGCAGCGTGGTTGTTTTGAAGGTAAATTTTTCAGGTGTTGAGCAATGACCTAAACTGATTTTCAGTGACATCAGTGCTTCCCATTGATTTTGGTGAATCCCAGTTAGGCCATTGATAAGCACTTCTGTAAATGCAGCTTAATCCCTAACCTTACTTGATCTCAGCAAAAACCCCTCAGCACTGAATTGTCGTGCACAGGTATTGTGCAGCTCCATTTTTTTTTCTGCAGCAGGTTATTGTGTTCCAGTGACAGAAGAAACCAGCCTGCTGTCCTTGTTGGTGAAGCACTTTGGGACCCCTCAGAGTGTGACATGAACACCAGTGGGCTGTGGTTCTCTCCTACCCAGGTTTCAGTTCCAGACCATGAGACTTTTTCACTTTCTACTTTTTTTTTCCCTTTCTGCCTTTGTGACAGAGCACTCAGCTGCTGTTGGCGAGCAGATGTTCTGTTTCCCTGTCTGCCTGCGGTGCTACCCAGACAGCTGCACTCTGCAGCAGCCAAAGGTGGCCAGAGCAATGCCCAGCTTTGTTAAAAATTAACAAGACTGGGAAAGAGGGGAGGGAGCAGGAAAATCCGTGACCGGGAGTAGATTCTACAGCTCACTGTCAGTGGGTGCCGAGGGACCTGGGTGACCTCCGTGTCCAACTAGAGAGGCACTTTCTATGAGTCTGTCACAGTGAGACTCGCCTGCTGACTCAGAGAAAGCTGTTAATCACAAGGTGATGCTGAAGTTCTCTGGGAAAGGAAGCGTTGCTGACAGTGGCAAACAGCTTATGTTCACGTCTCATGGAAGCTTAAATGTGCGTAAGTGTGTGTTCAGCACCTGCTGTCTGCATGCTGTGTGACTCGGACACAGAGGGGGTCAGGTGTGGCTGAGAACAGGCCTGTGACGTGCAGTGTGACTTTTTATTTCTTGCAGGCAGCTTTCTTGTGGATGGTAGGGCATTATATACAAGTATTTGTCCATTCTTGGTTTTATGTCCATATTTTTCCAACAGTGATCGTAGTGTCTGTTTTGAGGTTCCACCTTTGAGTACTAACACATTAGTGAGGAACATTTCAATGTGCTTGAGTCTGTGCGGTAGGTTTGTGGCATGTCAGGATTTCAACTTTTGCCCCACTTAATATTTCTTTTCTTTGTATTCCAGAAAAAGGCATGGCATACAATTAAAACCATGGTTAACTTACCAGTCATCAGCCCCTTCAAGAAACGCTACTCATGGGTGCAGCTGGCTGGGCATACAGGTGAGACAGTGTCTTCAATGTGTTTGTCGCTGGAGTGGGGATGGCAGCAGCAAGGAAAACAGTGTTTCAGTGTTTCTCTAGTTCCTTCAGGTAAAAAGGAAGCAGGCAGTATCATGTAAATCTGTGAACTAGAACATCTTTCTTTCAGTTGTGGTGGGGATAGGGAAGGAGGAGTGACATACCTAAATAATGAGATGAGCAAGGAAGCAATGGTTAACCTCTGGGGAAGGGCCAAGCTCCCGATGCATCTTTGCTGGTGCTATTCAGTGTCTTTGTTGGAGACATGGACAGTGGGATT
>NW_010292928.1:0-19697 GCF_000700745.2 Antrostomus carolinensis | reverse complement strand
AGGACCTTGCATTTGGCCTTGTTGAACTTACCATTTGCAAGAAGTTAATTACATACAGGTTTGAAAACAAAATTACTAGTATCACATAAAAAAAAAAATCCTTAAGTAACCTTGTAGAAGTTAACACAATAACCTCCTCCACATACCAAACCTCAGAGTAACAAAAATAAATAACAAGTGCCCAAGAAACAGGAAACAGTTTACATATCCAGAAGCAACTATTCCTAGAAGCAGTTGGAAAGGAGGCTGCAAATCAGCAGAAGACAAGAATCAGATAAAAGCATGTAAGAAGAACGAGAGGTAGAGAATCACAGACAGCAGAGATCTGGAGACCTGGCAAGTGGCTGACAGCCCCATTCCACCTACATCAGGAGCTGGTGCTGCCATCAGAAGGTTTCTTCACAGCACATTTCTGTGACTACCACCTGAACCTGATTTTCACCTAGCTAGGGTTGCTAAACTCTTGAGGACCAACGATTCCTTCCTTCCTCACCTCAAGGTAGGCAGTTGTTGGATATACTCTTATTTCAGCGGTTGGTTTGGCAGCAGGCAGCTGACATGGTCGCAAAAGCACAAAGACAGCCAAGTTCTTAATGTTTTAAATGCTGTGTAACGTCACAAGGAACAACGAATCCACCGAGCTTTTGCTGTGATGTACATCCTACCTCAGCAGTCTTTCATCGCTCCATCAGCCACACCAAGGAGCAGAGTGCTGGCAAAATGAAGATAAAGTATTTGGTTGAAATGGTAAGATTTACTTATTCCCAGTGACAGAGAGGGAATGAAAACAAGACAGACAGCAGTCCATGGAAAAAGCAAAGGAGCCTTGGAAGACTAAATATTTTTCATATCTAGGTAAATTCTGTCACACCATGGACGGGGCAATCTCAAAAGCTGGTGTGATAGCCTCATTTACAAGAGGACATCCAAAACAGATGTGTCATCACAGAGAATAAATTTCTAGAGAAAAAGAAGAGAAAGCTGCTGAGGGAAAGCAGGTAGAGGGACTTGCTGACCTCAAGGCTGTTCAGAGCTGAAATTACAGAGCAGAACTCTGCAGAAAAATTAGAGTAAAACATTCATTCTGTCAAAACCTGAAGGTATCAACTCATTAATATTTTCCCCTCACTTAAAAGGAAAAAAAAAAAGTCTTATTTCCACTTATTGTTTCAGCTTTCAGTAGTAAGTTCTCAATGTGCTCAAGTTTAACAATTTCAGAAGTCTTAACTCCATCTCACAGAGTGGCTGAGGTGGGAAAGGACCTCCAGAGATCATCTAGCCCACCCCCCACTGCTCAAAGCAGGGGCAACTAGAGCAGGATGCTCAATGCTGCATTCAGTAGGGTTTTTTAATATCTCCAATGATGGACACTCCACAACCTGAGAGACCTATTCCAGCGTTTGATCATACTCGCTGTAAAATCTTATGTTTAGAGGGGATTTCTTGCATTTCCATTTGTGCCTTTTATCCCCGTCACTGTCCACCACTGAGAAAAGCCTGGCTCCACCTTCCTCACTCCCTCCCATCAGGTGTTTACACACCTTCCCTCCTCCAGGCTCAACATTCCCAGCTCTCTCGGCCTTGCCTTCTGTATCAGATGCCTTAACCACCTTTGTGGCCCTTCACTGGACCTAGTCCAGTATATCCTGTCTCTCTTGTTCTGGGAAGCCTAGAACCGAACCCCATACACCAGATGTGTCTCAACAGGGATGAGCAGAGGGGAAGGATCATCTCCTTCAACCTGCCAGTAATGGCTAATACAATGGCTAATACAGCCTGGGAAGTCCTTAGTGGTCTTTGCCAGAAGAGTGTGTTGCTGGCTTGACAGTCAACTTGATGTCCACCAGGACTCCCAGGGCTTTTTCTGCAGGTTGGCCCCAGCCTGTCCTGCTGCATGGGGTTATTCCTCCCCAGGTGCAGGACTTTGCACTTACCCTTGCTGAACTTCATGAGGTTCCTGTCAGCCCATTTCTCCAGCCAGTCAAGGTCCCTCTGGATGGCAGCGCAACCATCAGCTATATCAACCACCCCTCCCAATTCTGTATCTTGTATATCAATCAAGTCATCCCTTAATATTAATTACACAAGCAAAATATGGCACTGTAGGGCATTTCCTTCAGACCTCTAATAATTTTTGCTGCTCTATTTAACATGACCTTCTGTTTTCAACATTTTCCCTTTACTAGCACTGAATCGTGTGTGTTATTTTAAGTATCAGCTGCACCAACACTGTTCACTCAGGCAAAAGTATCTCCTCTCCTGTTTTGGGGGGGTTTTTTGTGGGTTTTTTTTTGTTGGGTTGGGTTTTTGTTTGTTTTTTTTTTTTATATGCCAGGATGCAAGCCTCAGTGCCATGGCTCCTAGGCATTGCTCTGGAAGCTGGTGTGAAGTTGCTTGTCCACTACAGGCTTCTCAGAAGAGCTGCTCTCCAGGATACAGGCCCTCTTTCATAAGGCGTAGCTTGCATTCCCTGTTCCCTGGCACACAACTTTGCCCTCGGCTGTATGAACCACACAGTGTGTTTGAATGTGCCTACAGAGCAAGTTGTGAGAGCTCCGTTATCATTTGCTATTCTGCTGGCAATTACTATCCGTAACAGTTTTTTTGTTTACTTCTGGGACAATAATGAAAGCACTCCATAATATTGGGATTCCTGCAGATACTCACTGGAATCAAAAGGTCACTTAGCCAAATTTCAATCCAATGCCATACGGACAGTTACTTTTTAAAAAAAAAAATCAAAATGCTTTACAAAATTAAACATCTTTTCTAACAGTCTCATTCACATGTCAGACAGCTACATCTTTGTTATCTTTTAGCTTTTGGTTGGTGGGGAGGAAGGGCAGGAAAAGGGTGAAGGTGGGAAGAGCCAGTAAACATTTTAAGAAACACCACAAGCACTTCTTGCAGTGCTGTAGAGGGAAGAACTTCATCCTTACAATTGCACACTACTTAAATCTGTTGGACATCCCAAGTTTTAGGGAGGTTTTACAGATGCCAGAACAAGACTGGAAGAGCAGAATATGAGCAGAGAGGTAAAAGAGACAAAACCTCAGATTTTGAAAGCAGAAACTCAGGGGTCTATTCATGAGCTTTAATTTCTATTCATTACAGTCTAAAGTTCAGAGAAAGCCCATTGGGCTTCTTGCACTGCTGCCTTCCCCGTCTTTCCCCTTCTGCTACCTGCCTTGCTGTAGCACTGTGCAGTTATTGGAACTATCCCGTAAGCAATGCACAACTAAATGGGATTTTCCAGAAGCCTGGAGAAGTCTTCCAGTAGAATCCAGCATTAAAATATCACCTATTAAAGGCTGCACTAAAAATTCCTTTCTTTAAATAGATTTCTTCTCTCTTTAAAATTATCTGCTCAGTCCAGGCTCATGGGTTCTTCCACAAATGTACCTTAATCTGTTCAGAAGATAAATGACCATATGATTTAATCATGCTTTCTTCACAAAAATCATAACTTTCTCTCTTACAATCAGTACAACTTGATCATTTTCACTTCCAAATCCAGTCCCACTTATGAGTCATCATTCCCTCCTCTCTCTCACATGCTTTTCAGTCTCCTTTTCCTCTTGTTTTACTAAAAGCTGTAGGTAGGGCAAACTAAAATAGCAAGTTTCACAACTGGACATGGGACATCCTTAAATTTAGATCAAATGAGTCCTTTCAAAAGCACACGGGATCCTTCCATCCAGACAGATTTATAAAAGCTACAAATAATTATGGAAAGGAACAGGATCAAAAATAGCCCGTGTATGATGGCCTTTCTCAACAGCATGTGGATGGGAAGAAGGAGAGCTTCATTCCCTCAGCGGCAGGAGGAAGGGTAAGACAACTCAGGGCAGCCATGGGGAGCCCCCACCAGCCTGAAAGCTTCCTAGATTGCTAAAAAGCCCAGAGTGTGGTAGATTCTCAAAAAAAAAAAAAAAAACAAAACAAAACCAAAACCAAACCAAACCTCATTTTCTACACTAACTGTTTTCCCAACTCTGATTCCAAATTAGAGCAAACTGTAAAGCCAAGATTACCTAAGAAAACTTGACTATATTTCACTACCTGAGGTTGCAGGTTCTTAATCAAGGTGAAGGAAAAAGCACTTCAAAGACAGTTTTGGAAGAAACCTGCTTTGCCAGTCATTGGTTTGTCTTGGAAGTATAAAACTAAAAAACCTAAAAACCTGTCATCTTGCCTTGACATCCGTAACTTCCACCCTTTCAACAGGCGCCTGTTGATGACAGCAGCAAGACTCTTCTTACTCCTGACTTCCCTCCCACGCTCTGCACTGGCAAGAAGCCCTCGCACGCTCTGCACTAGCTTGGAACAAGTTCTGCAGCGTGGCCCTGTGCTTTCCACAGCAAACTGGAAATTTCATGTCCACTTCAGGTAAATACATTTTATTGAATTACACACAAGAAAGTAAATATGGCAGAGTTACAGCTTTCCTTGTGTAAAATCCTAATTCCAAAATAAATAGGAATGCTACACAGCTTTCACATTTTACTATCCTGCAAACGTTTCAAGGCACAATGGTGCTAAAGAAAGTACTGGGAGAAAGATGGAACTTTTGTCAGCTGCTGTGGGGAGAGCTGAGGCTTCTGGCAGTAGGCAACACGTGAAAGGATTGAGAAATAAACACATCAAGTTTTTTGCTGAAGTAATCAATAACAAAATAGTTATGTTCAAAATTAAGCAACAGATTAAAGTGATAACTCTTATTTTGCCACCTTCTTAGTTACAGCTGTCTCCAGAGTTAGTACTGCACTAGTTGAGTTTGTACGTGGAGGTTTCCTTCCAAGCACAGTGATGTGCCTCCTTCTACACTGAAGCTGAAATTCAGTGGTACATTTTGGTCACGAGAGTCAAGTTCTGCAGCAGCATGGAATAAGCAGGGCCCTGGGTGCTCTCACCTCTCCACTTGAGGGGCAGAAAGGAGACTTTGGTGAGTGCGGTCATGAAGCTCAGCCTTCACTGATGAACTTTCCATATGACTCATCTGACCAGAAGCTCTAGGAGCCTTCCCATGTTCATAACCCATGCAAGATAAGCCCCTTGGCTGTGGCTATCTGCAGTAAAACCCATCCCAACTGCTGTCTCCAAGGATTCCGTGACCTCTCGGGCAAGACCACAATGCTTTTACTTTCACCTGTTAAATATCAGTCACGCCAAAGCCCTGCTCAGAGCGATCGTACCTGTCAAAGCAGCACAGCCAGTCCTTCCTCAGGAGGTACTTCCTGACTTCGGAGGCAGCCTCCAGTATTACAAGCTCACTCTACATACATAACTTCTAGGCACAAATTACATTTATATCTTCACCTACTCCAGTGCCAGCCGTCCCACTGTAATTAAATTGCACGTAGCCTGGGAGCCTTGGTCAGGGACCGCGAGCCGAGCGCACGAGGCACGGCACAGACACAGTGCTGAGAAAAACACAGATTATCAGTTTAACTGTAGATTTCCTCTGCAAATAGAGAACATTTTCAGCCATGTTTTACCCTCCGTGTGCTCACAAAACCCCTTAAACTGCCCCCCAAGCCTTGAAAAACTGAAAGCCAGAGATGGGGAGAGCGTGCGAGTTCCCTGCAGCCCTCGGCAGCTGCAGGCACTCTGTAACCCAAGCAGTAAGTACTAGCACAAAAGCTGCCTATTTCTTTACAGGGACATCTGTTGGGTTTTCGTTAACGCACAATTCCACCCGCTTCTAGGAGACGCTGAGGTCACGCAGGGAGCGGGGCTCTCGCTCGGCTGCCACACTGAGTCAGCCACCCCACACGTGGGGAGAGGGCACGGACAGAGGGTGCCCACCAGCTTCTGCAGCCGAGGGTGCACCTCAGCACCCTACTGCCAAGGAAAGCGAGTTTTCAGCTGCTGGGCTGAAAACTAATCTCTCAGCCAGTGTTAGCTTTCAGCTGGAGCAGGTCCCCAGTCTGGCCAAGCACAGGGTGGTATGAGGCCAGTCACCAATGCAGCAGGGTGAGGGGGGTGGGACAGGAGGGTAGCACAACCCCCTGCATGGCAGCACCGACTGGCATCCTCGTAAGCTGACCGTGAAACCACATCCCCAAAGCATCTCCCAGGATGGTTTCAGGAAATCTCCTCTGTCTTCTCAGTAGCACAGACCCAAACCCCAATTCAGCTCTTCCTTCCTTCCTACCCCAGCAGGCAATTCAGGTTACCCTGACTGTGAGAGGATTACATTTCATTTCCGAGAACATGCAGATAGGAAGTGGGAGGATATTTTTGTTTCCAAGACAAACAGCCATTCCCATGGTGCTGAACAGAACAGAGCCAACATGTTTGTCTGGGACACAATGGTGAGGAGTGACAGGAAGACCCACTCACCCACTGCAGATACCTGTCAGGACTGCATTACTTAGTGCTTCGGTCCCTGCATGAAGCTAGTGACCATCTGAAGGATCTTGACATGGTATTTAATCCTCTTCTATATGCTACTGTCTTCAGTTACAGTGAAGAGTTTACCAAGCAGCACAACTGTTTAATAACAGTACATGACTACCCAATATAGATGCCCCCTCCCTGGAAGTGTTTGTGGCCAGGTTGGATGAGTCTTGGAGCAACCTGGTCTAGTGGAAGGTGTCCCTGCTGCTGGCAGGGGGGTTGGAACTGGATGAGCTTTAAGGTCCCTTCCAACTCAAACCATTCTATGCTTCTATGACAATATGCTGAAAGCAAGTTCTTGTTATATCTACCCCAAAAGAGGATCCTGAGAGTGTAACAAGGAAGAAGCTGGAACCATCAGCCAGCAATATTATCACTCTGCTCTCACAGCTGGAGCCTCATCCATCAGACACGCAGCTAAAAACAAGGAGAACAAAGCTAATCAAATACTACCACCTTTCTTCCTCTCCGTTATTGCCTCTCCTAAGACTGACCACATTTGTGGTTAAATGCAGGGAGTCAAACTTCCTACAAGCAGTGTCGTTACAGCTCCAGATTTCCACTGTGGTTCAGCCGTATCACAGCTCTGGAAAGGCAGACTGGTGTGTGTTCAAACCGCTGCCTTTGCTCATTAAGGTGAAAAAATTCCATACTGCGACTGTAAAAGGTTCTCACCTGAATCACCTGGCTGGTCTGACTTCTTAAAGATCTTAATACTGAACTTAAAAAAATAAATAAATCACAAACACACAAAAAAATAATCTGTTTGTTTAACTTGTATAAATGCACAGTGAAGGGACTGATGAGATTTCACCATGCCAGGGGAGATACATGCAGTTAAACTGGGGAAGCAGAAGTCCAGCTCCTCTGGGTTCCCCAAGAAGGACTCCTGCTCAGCCCTCACAATCCCCAAGGCTGTGTAGGTACATGTCCTGTCTTTTTGTCTGTGCAATCAGAAGCCTTCATCAGTTCTTTTGCAATTTTAAGCTCCTATCACCGAGATCAATAGTCCTATTTCAGCTGTAGCCAAGATGCTGGCTGATCCGGTAGCAGGTCTAGCAGCTTGCTTCCTCAGAGGTTCTCAGAAAGCAAGCCTGAAGAAGCCACTATCTCCACAAACTCACAGATACTCCAAGCATCTGGTGGTAAATGCAGCTCCTCACAAAAAGAGAAGTTCCTAAGTTTGTCTTGAAAAAAGGATCAGCTCATTGCAAAATGCATGGTGAAGCATGGTGATTTTCGGACCATTTTTTTTGAAGATAAAAATCATATCAGGATACCACAACCATGTGATGGCAGTCAAAGGAGACCCAAGAAATTCAGAATTTCAGCTCTGCCTCTGAAAGCAACAGGAAGCTCAGTGAAAGCTGAATTTTATCCACCATGTGCAGTCACACACAAGAGCAAGAAAGCAACTAGTCATGGCCCTGATCGATATTACTATCCAAAAAATTCTAGTCTGACATGTGTGGGGTGCAGAGGCAAGAACAGGTGGACCTGTAGTGACAAGCACATGAAGATCTCCCCTCCGTGTGTCGCTGCATCAGTCCTGACCTGCACGCCCACCTCCATTCAGACTCATACACCTAGTAAGTTACACTCCACATTTTTCCTCAGAGAATGGTTTGGGTTGGAAGGGACCTTAAAGTTCATCCAGTTCCAACCCCCCTGCCAGCAGCAGGGACACCTTCCACTAGACCAGGTTGCTCAAAGCCTCATCCAGCCTGGCCTTCAAAACTTCCAGGAAGGACCAGCCACAGCTTCTCTGGCCAACCTGGGACACTGTCTCACCACCCTCACACCAAAGAATTTCTTCCTCACATCTCATCTAAACCTACCTTCTTCTAGTTTAAAGCCATCAGTCCTTGTTCTGTCACTAATTGCCCTTATAAGAAGAGTGGACCTTCCGCACACTCTTCATTCAGGGTAATCTTAATTCAAGGTCCTAGCTGGAAGATGCACCTGCTCCATGGTGGGGCTCACGCCCACACAGTCATGACAGGCCACTCAAACATGAGGCAGAGCAACAAAGAGAACATAAATTATCATCTGTGGCATTCATGGAGAGGTGAAATACTTGCAGAAGGTGCTCAGCATTACTTTTCTGCAGAAGGAATAATAAATTTTTGTATGACAGATGCAAGGTTAACCAAAGAGTCTGGGGCTGAATCTAGACAAAGTATGTGACAGTGGCTTTCCAGGACCAAAGCAACCCTGCCAGGAGGAAAGCAACCCTTCCCAGGACCAAAGCAACCCTTCCAGGACCATTCCAGCAGCTGGCAGGCAGGCAGGCTGTCCCTCATCATCTACACATGCCACACTTGCATGACACCAGTGAAAGACCCGGGGTTGCCCCAGTGGGCGAGTACGCTTGCTGGGATTTTTACGCTGTCCCTCTTGTGCCATTGCACTGTTACACAAAGTTCAAGAAGTTTAATCCTGTTCCAGGTCCGTTTGCTTTTTCCATTTCAACAAGGCATCACCATCAAATGGGTCAATGAGCAAGCTCACGTAGCTGATATTTTTAGCTGGATATACTATAGCATCTCACAGATGCCCAGAGTTTTCTCCCTGCAAGGGCTTAAGGGGATTCCTCCCTTCTCAGCTACCAGTCCAGCAGAGTCTAGGGTCTGCTCTTTACAACCTGAGGCAACTAAGCTCTTCAAATGACTGGGAAAGCCACGATTCTCCACTTCAAATGTAGTGCTGGCAACAGCTCTAATGCCTGCCTGGTACGGTGGGTGCTGCTTCCCCCCTTGGAGGGGGTAAGGAAATGTGTTCAAAATGGCACTAAGGGCATCAGAAGTGCTAAAGGGTAGGCAAGAAAACAAAAACTAGGCAAATCTGAAGGGGAAAATAAAAAAGTTGAAATTCTGATCCTGTCTTACTGAATACAGAGTGATTTGATAACTCCTGATTCACTTTGAGGCAGAAATACCCAATTTTGGCCTTAAAGAAAGAGTCCGTCTTAGTCTCTCCATTGCAGATGAGAACAATCACATTTTTGCTTGCTCTGACTTATTGCTAAATTGATTATTCTCCAGGAAAGAGGGAGAAAGGAGGGAGATGGCAATCACCCTTGTAACATTCTTTAAGGTAAAAGAACTGAATGCATCTTATTTTTCCTAGCAACCTTCTTTCCTAATTCTGAAGCAAATAAAACACGTTAAGGATAGTATCCTGAACATAGGGCTTTCTCCAAATAAGAGGAATTTGCCTGCCTACAACCTTGCTTTCCTTTTCTCTCTCTTTTTTTTTTTTTTTAAGTATGTCAGTCTCTGGAATCCCCTACACACTCCCCTTCACAAAGTAGGTTTCTGCCTTTCGCCCCAAAACAAAACAAAAAAACAACCAACCACACCACAAAAAAAGGTTTATAAGTATTAACTTATTTCCATCCACAGACCTAAGCTTAATATCTAGCCAACAGCATCCAACATGCTCACTACTGTCGCCTTCACTTCCCACATATTCAGCAAAAGCATGGCGTTACCAAGATGAGAAAATGGGAAAGACTTCAGCACCCCAAGGCCAGCAGCAACATGAAGAGCATCTTTAGAGAACAGGTCACAAGCAAACAACACTGGAGGCCTCTAAACAATTGTGCATCTTTCTTTACCACCTTTCTAGTAACCACCTACAAAGCACATGGCTCCAAATACAGCAACACAAGGACGTGGTTTTATTTTGCCATTTCCATCTCCACGCACGAGACATCCTGTGTTATGTGGTCTGGACTTTGAACCTCCCTGGTCTTTCTGTAGAGCAGCTGAAGCAGAGGACCACTGGCAGGGATGCTGTTAACCGCTTCCCGCAGGGTCCTCCCAGGTTCTCAGATGCAAAGAGGTTGTTGCAAGGGCCCTGAGAAGGAAGAAATACCCCCTTTAAGTTCCTCACTCCCCTGCCTATGAACCAAGAAGGCAGCTGGTGGCAATGCACAGAAGACTATCGCAGAGAAGTTGGCCAACAGGAATGAAAAGGTAGCAATGATGTCTGCCTTTTTTTTTTGTTAAAGTAATAAATAAAAACAAGCAACAAAAATGGGATTAGTGATTGAAATCAGAAAGGAAATTGAAGTGATTTTATAGAAAGAAGTGTGAACCAAAGTCATATCAAAAGCCACCTGAATTTTTCTCCATCATATGCAATTTCCCAGGTTCATTTATGTCATCTTGGCAGTGTCAGTTTTTGAGAGAGCAATTCTCGGCTCAGCAAGACAGAACAGCAATACCAACGGGCATGTAGAACATTAGCATGTTATAAATAAACTGCTAATTTGAGGTGGGAAAAATCATCATGGCAGCTCTTACGATTAAGAACCAGAGAAAGAAAACGAGCAACTTGCTTATGCTTTCAGGACACCGCTTTTTTTATAAAAAGAGCCTTTTCTAACCCCCCATTCCCAATGGGAGGGGAAAAAAAAGAATAAACCCAGTGAAATACCCACTCAAGACAAAGCAGCCGGCAAAAATGCTATTATAATTTTTAAATGCCTCCCTGCCCCCAACTCAAGTAGTAGGTTATCTTTCCTACCAGCTCAAGAGCTTTGTGCTTAAAAAGAGTACTACAGCGGAGTTGTGAAGTTTTGTCTTCCTCTCACCCGACTCAGTTTTACACAACTTCCAAGAGACAGTTTTAGGCAGCCAAAAAAAAAAAAAAACCCCCAAAAAAGACTGAGGTGCAGAACTATTATACAGCAGTTTGGATCTGGGTTACTCAGAGCCACTTGCTAAGTCTTAGCACGGAAAGTAAAACTTTATTCTGCTGAGCAGACGGCCAGGATTATTCACACTTGTGATAGCCCTGATCACCACCCGCCGTCTGCCCCGCGCAGGGTTCCCTTCCCACCCCGTCCCCGGTCTGCACGGACAGATAACGCCCCGCCACCACCTCAGCTATTATTTCTGTACCACTCCAGCATTGTCGCTCTTCACCACTGTGCCACTTACTAAGCATTATTATAAAAAAAAAAAAAAATTCTGCAAATATCTGTGTTGGCCATGAGGGGGGATAATGGCCTCATTGCAACAGCCTTGATAAAAAGTTCCAACAAGACAGCTTTCAGATATCGCCACACAAAAGCCTTCTGTGAGAGCTGTAACCAACATCAATTCCTGCTATGCAAAGACATTAGGCCAAGTGTGAACTAGCTGACTGTACAGGGACAAAAAACTGACTGTCCATGTGTGGGACCAACACTGTCTAAAAACATGACGCTGGCAAGGCAAAATAACACCAGCATATATACATGGTAATTGCCATTTAATTCCAGAGTCAGCAGCATGAGAAAACAAGTACTGAAGGCACTATGAGGTTACTAGCATCACTCAAGACATTATAATTCCATATAATTCCATTTCCACCATCTCTGGTTGGAAAAATGACCTTTAAACCAGCAGATGTTCAAAAATCCCAAGCAGAGGGTGAAGGAAAGCCCAGTTTCCATTACAGAAGCAGTCAGAGAACACAGAAAACCCTTCAGACTTGCTCCTTAAAGCACGTATTCTCCATTACACTGTAGACAACTTGATACACAGGAACCACCATTCCACACATGCTACAAGATGAGACCCTTTCTGCACATCATTTTATATTTTTACACACTTATTTCCTTCCCCTGTGGTAGCACCCAACAAGCCAGAAGCCTAATGTCAACATAAATGCACCATACCAATATAAAAGCCAGGCCAAAAAGTTACTTTTTTTTTTTTTTTTTTTAATTTCCAGACCTGAAATTTGCCAATGACACCTCTTAAATGGGAGTCTGGGTAGGAGGGATGCAAGCAAGTCTACATGCCAGTTTGTTTCTGCACAACATGCAAGGCAAATTCAAAGGCTCAGTTTTATACAAAGCATAGTACACTCACTCTACAGAGAAGTGCTTCATTCTAAAATTATATCTGTACTTTAAAATGTGTAAAAATCATGAAATCCTACAGTGCAGATTCAGTGGCTGGCAGAAAAAAAAAAATTATATCTGTTACTGCACTCCACTTTTAGTCAGATTTTCCAACTCATGGGTAGAACTAAAAATTAAGAGAAGTCATATTTAGAGAGAACTAGTAAAATGGATCAATAATCCTGACAATATATGAGAATTTGACTCTTGCACTGCATGGCAAGAGCCACCACCGAGTTCTAAACCAGAGACTCCAAATATCACCTTAATTAACAAGGAAGGAAGCTTGCCAAAGAGTTTCTTCCCCTGCTCCACTTTCTAGCAGTAAGTTATGCAATATGCAACAACCTTTGAACCAACAGCTGTACAACAAGCAAAAAACAAAACAAACCAAAACCAAACCAGAATAGCATTGTAAAGAGGAGAAAGTCTTTCAAGAAGTTCATTAATTAAAGTTATTTCTCGAATCTATGCATACATTAACCAACACACACATACCACTTTTTTTCAGGAAGGCTGGAGCTGGAGCAGCCAAGCCTAAGCAGTCACCTCTTTTTATCCAGTTTCCCAATACAATTTATTTTTACTGAAAATAGTCGTTCACATGTTTTCTAAGAGTTTTCACAGATCTTTGCAAACATCTTGATGGCTTGCAACATCTACATGATGACACTCTGAAATCCTGTTGTAAAGGCATAGAAATGAAAGCTAAGATAATAGCCTCTGCTTTTAACAGTGGCTTGGTCATATAAAGCTCGAGATACCAAGGACCCAATGTCTGCAGTACTGCAAGTGAACATCCCAGGAAGCACTCAGTATCTTCCTGAAAAGCAGGTCCTAGACCCTTGAAGTAGGGCACCTGAAAATGCGGTCAGCCCTCGACAGAGGTCACTTCTGGGCCTAGATGCAGCCACGAACAAGTTGGATGAAATCTCGGAGGTAGGTGCAGGTGATCAAATTAAGTAGGAGACTTTTTGTCTTTTGTCACTTGGGAAGTGACAAAATAGAGTACTGGCTTCACTTCTAGAGGTGGGAATAAACAAGAGCTACACTTGCCCGCATAACCCAGCGCAGTCGCAGAAGAGATGCCAACTGATGGATCTTTAATGTGAAGATCGAAGGTGATCTTCAACGCTCCATCTTTCCTTCCTAGCTTAGTCCTGGGCAAAAGGCCTTTGGCACAAAAGGCTGAAAGCTCCAGGGCACACACACGCAGTGGTGACAGCCAGGGTGTTAATTTTCACACTATAACAGGTCAACGACTGTTCACATTCACAGGTAGGACAGGAGAGACCCAACACCTGCCATTAACCTTCAGCAAGTTCTGTTTGCAAACAACTACCAACGCATTTGTGATGTATTCATGTGTGTATGAAAGGAAAGCAAGAAAGCTCCTACCACACAGCGGAGGTTGTTTTCAGTACACTCCAGCTTCATCAACATCTAATCAAACTCTGATCTTTCTACCTTTACAGGGCTCACAGACAGAAATATTGACCAGAGCTCACCTTGAGCCCACCAGGCATTAAGAACTCCACAAACGCAACGGGATTCAGCAAATAACAGCACCATCCAAGCAGACAGCACAGTGCTTCAGGAGACACCCATGCCAGGCCTGGCACTTCCAAGCATGGCTTTGGACCAACTTACTTGAGGAAAACAGAAGTTAAATAGTTCCCTTTTAAAGATGTGATAAATTGGGCAATTTTGCCAAGTCTGTCTTCACACAGAAGACAGAACTGAAATTGAAACCAAGTTCAAATATTCCATCAGCAGCACCCCAAGTGCTGCAGCAGCCCTGGCAGCCCCCCTCCCACTGCAAACCACTGTCTACCCCCAAAGGGGGCACCCAAAGGGGTTCCTTCTCTCTGCGGCACCAAACACAATTCTGCTCTCGAAAAATAATGCAGGAAGGGATTAACTCTGCCAGCCAAAACAAAAGCCTGAAGTCCAACTTAGTCATCTGTAAGGAGGAGAGTTGCCACCACAGATACACACTCTGTGCTGCCAGCTGTAAGAGAGATTACTTGTAGAGACTGTAAAACCCGGAGGTTTAGTTACACTAAGAAGAGCTTTCCATCTGCTCTGGGCATGGCTGGATCTACGTTACCACCATGGGTGCAAGAAGCCTGTCTGAACTGAAGTCATGGTCTCCAACCCATCCTTAGTGGGTAGCTCCTCCACAAACCAGAATTACAAGCCCACAAGCCCAATCCCACCCCTCCACACCAGCACCAGGACCAACCCTGCCACCAGAGCCATGACCATCAGCCCGGCACACACCTTCAGAAGTGAAGCCTGGAAGTTTGCAAGGTGTCATACTTTAAGCTACTAAGAAAAGCTCACATCTTTGTTTCTCACTCAATTGTCCTCCTGGTGCTGTGACAGGAGCTGAATCCCCCTCCCAGCACCACACCAGACCTATGGCCCCATATAGCACAGGGCTCCGAAGAGGAACGGTGCTCCATCGTTTTCCTTTTTGAAGCCACCAATCCCCAAAAGCTTGGCAAGTAAAAACTCACAACTAACAGACATCATGTTTGTTTTCGAGAATCATGCAATTCTTTTTATAAAAGGACACTTCTATTTTAACATTAATGGCTTTCATTTCAGGAGAAATTAAATGGTCTGTCACTCTTCAGCTTGGAGAAGACAACTGAGGACAGAAGATAATGTATCATAAGTGTTGAGAAAGGTATGTGAGGAAATCATTTTCCCCTACTGCAATATCTAGGACCACCCAATGACACTATAGACAGCAAGTTCAAAAAGAAAAATAAAATTATTTTTTCTTCCAGACAAGATAACCAATTATAGGTAGAACTTGTTGCTACATCAGTTCAGAACTACAACTAGATTCAAACAGGGATTAGACAAAAAAAAAAAAAAAATTACAGACCATTGGTAGTTATAAAACTCATTGTAACCCCTGACCAAGGAAGGGCTCTCTCAAAGCAAGCAGGAGAAAGGCTGTCCCCATGGAAGCCCTCTTTTTGTGTTCCTTCCTCAAATCTTTGCCACAGTCATAATCAGAGTAGTAGGAGAACCTCCAATCTTGCAAAATATAGCAGTTCCTAAGTTTAAAGATTCTTGGCTTGTTTTAAAATGCTTGCACACACTCACAAATGAGCAGGCTGTAAAAATTAAGAGAGCAGCACCAACGTACCTGGGGTAAAACAAGGGGAAAGAAAATGCCTTTAGCTGCTCAATCAGTTGAAGCAGCCGCTACAGAAGAATAAACTGGCCCTGAAGTGACCCATATCCACGGTGGCATAAGGAAGATGCCTTCACAGTGAGCACAGGGAAGATCAACTTCTGAAACCTGATGTTCAGTGAGCCAATTTGACAACACTACCGCATGGAAAAGCTCCCGTCTCCTTTCTTCATCCCGCTCATCCCATCTTTGGCCACGCACACCCAATACCCACTGTGTGCCAGACCTAACTGCTCGTCAGACCCAGTTATTTTACCTTGTTTAAAGCAGCTGAAAACCAATGTTCCAGCATAGCTGGATGCTCCCCAAGCGTAGAGGGGAGGGAAGAGCACTGCCAGACCAGGGGTAGGGTGAAGGAGGTGCTACAGAGGAGACAGTGAAGAAGAAGCAAGTCTACTCCTTCCAGCAACATTAAAGCCTTTGAGTGGCTCAGCTGCTCATGGAAACCTGCCAGAAGCCCTTATCATTGTGGGGAATGAAACCTGCTGTACGTACTTCAGTAGTTCTGGTGCAGATGGAGCCACACCAGCATTGCTGGATTCTGCATGAGAACAGCGAAGCCACCATCAGCAAGCTGCAGGCCACTCCATTCCCGTTAGGATGCCTGCTTCCCGCTGGATGTTTGTTGGCACCGTTAGGGCAATCGGGATTTATACCTCTTTGAACTTTCCTCAGCTGTGCCAAAGGACCATGTGGTACCTCCTTGGGCTCAGAAGCAATCTGTTGCTGGAGGAGATGGATTTAAACCAAAGAAACTCCCTTAAATGTTACTCAAAAAGCAAAGGCCCCTGACTCACGCAAGCATTTGCTCCTATTAACACAAACTATGGGGCAAGGAAATCTATTACAACACCTGTATCTTCTACACAGACAAATTTTTTTATTCCTGCAAAATAAAGAAAAGCTACTAGTTAACTACCCACTTTTATGCAACTTACAGGTTTTTTTCTCCCATATCTTAAATCCTTTTCTAGTATTTCTGTCCTATTTGGCCTGCTCCTTTACTTAACACCTAGGAGAACGATTGTGCATTACCCCACTTTTCTCCTCTTCCAGCTGTGGCTTGCTGAGAAGGAGGGAGGCAGAGGTGCTTTCTAAACCACCAGGAAAAAAAAAAAAAATGAGAGAGGTGCTAAGTATTCAGTTTGGCAATGTAAATCCTCCTGCCCCCTTCTGAAGTATGCTGAACCAGCCTCTCCACAGCTCATGTCATCTAAAGGCCACAGGAGTTCTCTAAAGATATTCTTGTTAAGAGGATTTAGCCCCTTTTAAAAAGGACTTAACATGTGGGTGGTGTCTCCATTTAAGCATTTTCTCATGGCTAAGAAAATGGCCCTCTTCTTAAAGGCTTATCTTTATAACCCAAAGACGGTAAGAAATTCTCCACTATTTGAATTAGGAACATTTGGAGCAGCTTGCTGTTACAGCAGCCCCATTTTTAAGTACTGGGATTTGCAAATGGTAGTGACTTTCCCACACCAAGCGAGAAGCCAACACCAGCGAGAAGGTTTTTGAGCTACCTCGTCAAACATGAATTTCTCCCACATTTTCATGAGGAGCCCCATTGATTCATAAGCTCGCTACCACCAAAACATCATGGTCTTACTAGCCCTGTGCCCTCTTCCCTGGCCACCACCTTCCCTTTGATGGTCCCTAGCACTGACCAGACCTTCCATTAGCTGGTTCAACCTGCCTGCCCAGCCCAGAAAACCTTTATTTATCAGTTTTGGTCAAGGTTAATTAATTTTCCACCCTGAGAAGTCTGAGCTTCCAGAAGGGAAGCATCACCAGCCCCAGAAGGGCACAAGAGAGGACGCAGGACCACCTGCCCCTTGCAGCAACACTGACCCTATCTCCAGAGGCTCAGGCCTTCTCCAGGAGCACAAGCTGATGGTCGCTTTGCAAGGGTTAATTCTTCATTATCGCTCATGTTTAAGCCATGGCAGGGGTTCGGATCTGACCGGTAACACTTTCTATTAACTCCACAGGAATCACCACAAAGCTCCTCGAGTTGGAAGGGCAAGTGGCCGGTGTCACAGCCGCCTCAAGCCAGGGCTGGCTGGGGTACGGAAGCCTGGTCAGCAGCCCTCGGCCACAGGGACCAACAGAGCACAGAAGAGGTTCTGGACCTGAGTATCGAGACACCTGCCTGGGAGATGGAGGTGTGCAAACTCCCGTTTCTCCAGGGCTGAAGCTACCTGTTGCTATGGACTAGGCCACCTTTCAAGGCTTTTCCAGCATGGTTACACTTAGGCAACCATAGATAAAGTACCTAAGGAATTTCCAGAGAGGGAAGGAGCTTAATTGGGAAAAAAAAAAACCAAAACCTTCTTCTTCTTTTGCTGGCATAGTCAAACATCTCCCTGAACAGCCTAAACGATACAGCTGTAGCGACTCTTGTTCAGTCACACTAAAGTCTGTATTCAGAAGTGATGGGTGCGTTGCCAGTGGAGTGACATCTGCAAGGATGGAGTATTTTCATAACCTGAACCAGCGCAGGTGTGCTGGCCAAATTTCAGACTTGTCCCTTCAGTCTTTTGCATAGCAGGACCTTGTTTGCAGCTGGGGGGAAAGTCTCGGTCTCCACGCTCTACTCACAACTCCACTAATCAAGTGCTAAATTGATACTGGTGCTGCTGGTCTGAGCTCGCTGCCCCAGCCACCCAGCATTTTCTTCCTCCTCTTAGCAGGTTTTCATAGAATCATAGAATGGTTTAGGTTAGAAGGGACCTTAAAGCTCATCCAGTTCCAACCCCCCTGCCATCAGCAGGGACACCTTCCACTAGACCAGGTTGCTCAAAGCCTCATCCATCCTTCAACACTTCCAGGGAGGAGCAGCCACAACTTCCTTGGGCAACCTGTTCCAGTGTCTGACCACCCTCACAGTCAAGAATTTCTTCCTAATATCTAATCTAAACCTCCCCTCTTTCAGCTTAAACTCATTTCCCCTTGTTCTGCCATTAACTGCCCTTATGAAAAGTCCTTCCCCAGCTTTCTTGTAGGCCCCCAAACTGGTTTTGATACCAGTTTCTTAAAACCACTCAGCTATGAGTCAACCAGGAAAATACCCTCACCCCCCAGTGCCAGAAAATCCTCTTGTGAGTTTGGGGACAACTAAGTGGGAGTCAGAGAACTGCAAAAGGGCTGGCTCATCTCCCCACCTAGCTGCTGGTGGAACAGAAAGAGAAGGTAGAGAGCACAAGGATGCTTCAGCCTCACTTCCCAAAAGATGGATCTCCAACAAACCAGCACGGCTCGGAGAGGGACACTGAGCCCAGCAGGGCTGTCAGGGCAGAGCAGGACACACAGCCCCTTCCCTGGCACGGGCCATGGGTGGCTGATCACCCTGGGAGGGTGCCAGCCCCAGCCTATAGATACCGCTGGCCTGACCACACTCTTCCTCCCTCATCCCACATCTCTCCCCAAAGAAAACATGGGGGCTGAGGGTATACAACTGGCATGAGGACTTTTTCCACAGGTGGAGCTCAAAATTGCCTTCCTGCTTCCAAACCTTTAAGGGGGAAAGAAACCTTCCTAAGCTTTTACAGCCAGGAATTCCTCCTGTTAGAGCTGAATGCTATACCAAAAAAAAAAAAAAAAAAAAAAAAAAAAAAAAAAAAAGGGAAAAAAAAAGGACTAATTCACATTTAAAGGACTTACAGCACACATTAAGGAGAAATTTTAGGAGTCTCCTATGACACTAACATCCCTCCCACAAAGCCAAAAAAACCACCCAAAACCTGTACAGTTATTATCCCAGAATCATCCCATAACATACACTCCTCTTCGTATTCACTTAACACCACCTTCTAGGAATCAAACCTTCACATAGGACAGTCAAATATTTACAAAGTGACTTAAACCAGCCTGCTTGACACCAATCACTACTCAGGTATGTTGAAAACGAGGGGTGCTGAAAAAAAAAAAAATCAATTCTATTTCACAGCAAAGAGTCTTATTCCATGGAAATAAATAAATAAATAAAAGGTTTGGATAGAATTTGCCAAGCCTTGAAAACTTCCATCACTACCTTTGTGTAACCAACACCTGGAAAAACCCCCCAGCCTCTCAGCTGCATGAAGACACAAATGATGTTCCTAAGCTCTTGGAAAAGTATTTTTTTTAGGAATTATAGAAGCATTGTATACCTGGACCATCACAGACTGGATGATATGGGGGGGG